>NW_026623114.1:0-120197 GCF_023065955.2 Ursus arctos
ACACAGACATGGTTTCATGTTTTCTAATAAGCACACTGGAAACAAGAGAAATGAAAATGGTGAAGTAAATGTAAATGATGTTTTGGGTTTGGTTTTGTTTTTTAAGGAGGCTCCTGCCCAGTGTGGAGCCCAAGGCAGAGATTGAACACACAACCATCAAGACCTGAGCTGAGATCAAGAGATGGCATTTTAACCAACTGAGCCACACAGGCACACTAAACAATGTATTTTTAATTCACTATCCCCCAAATGTTCACATTTCCACATGTGACACAAGAAAGGTGGCCACATTTCAAGGGCTCAAGAGCCACTCCGAGCTGGTGCTACCATATTGGACAGGGCAGACAGAGATCGTTTACATCATGGAATCCTATCGGCCAGTGCTGTTCAGGCTCCCTCAGGCTATACTGCACTTTGATTTATGAACATCCTGAAATAATCCACTTCTTCAGACTGAGTACTGAGACTCACATCTGTGCCAGGGATTCTCAAACCCAGAGTCAATGTGGGACAAAATTACGTACATGTTGCCAGGCATGGGTGGTAGTGGCTCAGTAACGGTTTAATCAACCTCGTCTAAACTCTCCATCTTGCTCTCTCCTCAGCCACCCTCTGGAGAATGTGAGAAACTCATGAATGGAATGAATGATTATCAATCATTTTAATGAATGAAAATAAATTAATGTAGGGCTCCTCTCTACTCGCCTTGACTCCTGTTCTCCAGGCATTTACACGGTGATGAGGCTTCCATTGGCGTTCTCGCTCTCCCTGTATTTACATTCCGTCAATGTCTCTTCGGTCTGAGATTATTTTTACTCCATTAAGGGGTACATAATAGAATATTATACCCAGAGGGTGTATCTTCCCAGTTCTCTGGACACATTCTATTGGCTTCCAGTGGTCCCCAAGCAGGGAGTGCTTTGGACCCCAGGGAACACTCGGCAATGTCTGGGTACATTGAAGGTTCCCAACTGTGGGGCGGGTGCTACTGGCATTTGGTGGGTAGAGGCCAGGGATGCTGCTCCACACGCTACCAGGCTCCCTGCAGCTCCCACAAGAGTTCCCTTGCCCCAAATGTCAACAGAGCCAAGGTTGAGAAGCCCTGTCTTAAGCCATGTCTGCTAACCCTCTTTAAGAAAAATGGGGGTTCCTAAGGGAGCCCCGCATTGGGCTCTGCATTCAACATGGAATCTGCTTGAGATTCTCCCTCTCCCTCTGCTCCTCCAACTCACGCTGTCTCTCTCTCTCTAAAATATACAAATAAATCATTTTTAAAAAAATAATGAAAAATGGGGATTCCTCCTGATCTCTTTTAACCCAATATTAAATGGTCTATATCTATCTCTATGGAATTAGTCACAGACCCCACTGATGTAAAAAGGAATACACCTATTCTTATATTTCAATTTTTTCAAAGTAGCAAAAGTGTTTTGGGAAGTGTTCTCTCAAAGCTCACTCTCTGGACCCAGTCATTTCTCCCCAACTGTTTTTCTCCATGATTGCAAATATGTATTTTCAAACATTGTTAGACAAACTGGAACGGGCCCCAGACCACCTGAAATTGGACAACAGCCTTTCCTTTTTGAAAATTTTGCAAGAGAGCATAATAGAAACAAGACATCTAAAGTTGCAGTAAATCATATCGTGTCTTTTATCCAAACTAAAATTCATATTCACAGAACAATTATTACTGATCAGCCATTTCACACCATTTTTCACCCCTTGTTAATGCTAATAAAGTGTATGACTTTTGAATCTGTGGTGGCTGACCAAAGTGTGACCCCACAGCATGTATAGCCTGTTAGAAGGCTGTGTGCCTCACAGTCAAATCCAACCACCATTTCTAAATATTGCAACTCATAAGTTTCATATTTGCTTTCTTTTGTTCACCACAAATTTGGATACATTTGAAAATGTCCAAGAATAATGAGAATTGTAGACTTTACTTCTGAGATGGGAAATTACAAATAATTTTCATAACATCTTCATATTTCCCTTTTTTTTAAAGATTTTATTTATTTATTTGACAGAGATAAAGACAGCCAGGGAGAGAGGGAACACAAGCAGGGGGAGTGGGAGAGGAGAAAGCACGCTCATAGCGCAGGAGCCTGATGTGGGGCTCGATCCCAAAACACCCTGAGCCGAAGGCAGACGCTTAACCGCTGTGTCACCCAGGGACCCTCATATTTCCCTTCTTGACATCGTACCACAACTTAGGTAAATGGCCTTTGGTTTATTCTTTGCATAATGTCCAATTAAGTTTTCTCCCTTCAATTATGTTATATTGTTTTACAGTACTCCTAGATAAGCAGGAAAGTGTAGGGAGCATGAAAATCAAGAGATAATATAAGGGAAATCAGATTGATTTCAAGTTATAAAATTAAATTCTACATCAATCCAGTAATAACTATTTGTTGTCTACTTTTTGCTGGATATTCCTTGTAGTTGATATCCAAAATCAAGACCACAGACCCAGCTATTAAATTTGTCTCATTCAAAAAGAATTAAGACCACACCCATCCAAAAAGAAAAGAATAGTAACCAATTCTATTAGAAATGTTTATAAGTTGGGTACCTGGGTGCTTCAGTCAGATGGGCATTGGATTCTTGGTTTCAGCTCAGGTCATGATCTCAGGGTCCTGGATTCCAGCCCTGTGTCAGTTCCACACTCAGGAAGGAGTATGTTCCTCTCTCTCTCTGCTCCTCTCCCTGTTTGTGAGTGCTCTCACTCTAAAATAAATAAATAAAATCTTTTTAAAAAGAGAGAAGGGAGAAAGAAGAAGCAGCAGCATTTATAAGTTGTTCTGGGAGAGCAACATAAAGAAATGACTTGTCTTGGGACAAAAGGAAAGGTTCCTACAGGTAGAAATAATTGAGGGGAGACTGGATTTAGCCGAGTTTTGCCATGTCATTAAGGTTTAATGCGGTGCCTGGATAGCTTAGTCACTTCAATGTCTGACTCTCGATTTTGACTCGGGTCATGATCTCAGGGTGGTGCAGTCATTAAGTGTCTGCCTTCGGCTCAGGGTGTGATCCCAGAGGTCTGGGATCGAGCCCCCTATCAGGATCCTCCCCTGGGAGCCTGCTTCTTCCTCTCCCACTCCCCCTGCTTGTGTTCCCTCTCTCTCTGGCTGTCTCTTTCTCTGTCAAATAAATAAATAAAATCTTTAAAATAAAACAAAATAAAAAAAGATTCTCTCTCTCCCTCTTCCTCTGCCGCTCTCCTCCCTATAGAAAGGATAATGGTTTCCAGAAAGAAGGCAGGCTGAACATTTACCTATGAGTTTAAACTGCTCTAATTTTTAGTAGTCTTGTGAGAAGCAGGTGGTGAAGATACCCCTCATTATCAAGAGACAGAAATGTTTACTAAACTGAGCAGTTGTGGAATCAGATGGGTCCTTGCCCTCTGCTGGGCATTTCAGATAGTAGAATGGAGGAGGGGGTAAGCCTGGGTGGGGACAGGGAAGAGGGAAGAGCTGGCATAGTTTCAGACGCAGCACCACCTAGCGGCCAGCTGTGTTTGTGACCACTGGACTCACCAAAATTTCAGGTGTCACTCAAGCCCGAAAATCCACCAGGGCTTTCTCTATTTGAAGAGAAAAACACAAAATAAGTGAGGCACAACAACAAAAACCCCTCAAATTTCTCTGAGGGTTCGCCAAAAAGGATATTTAAAATATGTATAATTTATGAACTGTTGTTATGACCTTCCCATATTATGAATCTCACATAGATTTGGCTTCATGGTTTTGATACACCTGTATTTTTATATTTCACTGTGCAATAAAACATGGTAGCAATAAGAGATTTCTTTTTTTAGTCACTGTGTGGCAATAAAATCAACGTGAAGAATCCATCTCAGAGGATGGGAATGAAGCAGAGCCAAATGCCATCCCCCTTGCTTGGTTCTCCATGATTCCTTAGCAAATAGGTTGTGTATCCATCAGTCTGGACCTGCATGTTCTAAATAGCTGAGCTAAAGTGAAAGAGAATTTGTACCGATATTAGTGACGGGTGACTATTAATTAGTAAAGCTGAAGGCTTTAATCTTAAGAAAATATGAGTCGAGTTGAAATTGGAATTTTACCTTCCATGGTGTGGATTAATGATGAAGCATGAATTTTTACAACTATATATATGGAGTAATATATATGGAGTAATGTTGATGAAGTTAAATACATGACTGATTTTGTCCCGAAGACAAGAAAAAAATTATACTTATTGGCCACAGGCAATTCTTGAGATTTGTAAATACTCAAATTCAAATTTTCTGAACGTGTAGCTCCCTTTGAAATTTTGGTCAATGCTGAATAAAATCATTTGTGGCACAAGCTTTCTGTCATCAGCAAATCGTTTTTCTCCTAGAATTAAATTAAAATGAATCAGATTCAAGAGGTGAATGCTGGTATGGTAGGTGGGAAGAGAACACATTCACAGAAAGTGCCCCTTGTGGATCATTCTTGTTCCAGAACCGAGTCACCTTTTGAGGGAGTGGGAAACCCGAGAAGAATCTCACAGAGGACACACCCAATCTTGTGCAATTTTGTTTCTAACTTCTCAGGGTTCCACAAAAGGCAAATATGAGAGAGCAAAGTCTGGGGAATGAAGTATTTTACTAATACAGCAAGTGTTTCTGAGCCCAACTCAATCCCAACACAGCATGTGCACCTAGAGACACTGGGGGCACTTGGGCTCTCTGCTCCCGGAGCTGTGGGCAGGACTAGATTTTCAATACCCACGCTGGAGAGATGACCAAGTCTTCCTTTTCCTTAACCAGATCATAGCTTGGACTGTCCCACAAGATGCTGAACTGAGCTCCCCATTGACTGTTTCCACCCCTCAGCTGCTGCTCCGGGTCTGAGTGGCGGCCAGGTGGGACCAGCTCCCCGAGCTGGAGGCTCTCTCAGCCGAGCCTGGCAGCGTCTGGCAGACGTCTAATGTGACCCACCTGCATCAATCATAACTTTTCTAGTAGCCACATTACACACAGTAAAAGGAGAAAAGTCAAAAGAATTGTAATTGGAAAAATGGTATCACACCAACATGCATTTACGTCAATGAGACAGTGTTTAAAAATCTCAATAAAATAATTTAAGTTCTCTTTCTTATTCTGGTTTCGGCATCCAGTGTGCATTTTACACTCAGAGCACATCTCAATTCAGGTGAGCTGAATTCCAGGTGCTTGAAGGCCACGGGTAGTTGGTGGCTACGATATCGGACACCCCAGATCTGGTTCATTTCACCAGCTCAGGTCAAAGCTGAATGACCAATTGCACCATTTACCCTAAATAGCATCTCAGATATCAGAAGTTCCGGGCCAAGAGTCATTTATTTATATTTATATTCATATTCATATTTGTATTATGCTATAGGCCATATTCTTGTAGAGGGATGAGAAATACTAGGTACATGACAGGTTTATGCAAGCAAAGAGGATAAAACCTCAAGCCCTCATGGTCATTTGGGTCATTAAGAAACTCCAGTATACTTATTATTCCCGAGAGTGGGTCTGGCCAAACATTTTAAAGAATGAAGCAAATGTCTCATCTGCCTAGGTTATCCAGAAAAAGCTATGTACCTAAACTGTGCTTATATCCGCGGTCGCTAGTGCATCAATTCATGGCCGAAGGAGCACCATGGGAAAGGTTTGTCGTGTCCCTTCTGCTCTGTGGTCACTCAGAAGAATGAGGTCAAGACACAGGGTCAGTTGGGGGAGCTGGTGTCCAAGATCAGGGATCTGGAGTCCTGGGTTCTGGGACGCACGTCCAGGGACAAGAAGAAGGAATTGGGCCCTGCTAAGTGAGCTGCTGAAACACAGAGTCCAACCCAACTTTCCAGTCCAGAAACTATCCTGTGGGCAAGGAAGCTTCACCACGGTCCCAGGGGAAGGCAGGGAAGCTCCTCTCTATGCAAAGCTCCCACTGGGGAAGTTAACGTACTTAACTCCAGGTGAGAAAGGCCAAGTCCCGCCCTCTGGGTCTGTGAGGAGAGGGAGTCTGATGACAGAGGCTGAGAGTGGGGACCCTGCCCCCACCTCACCTGCAGTACGACCCATCCTGACACCGGCACCTGCACAATGGACAGAGACCTGAAACTGCCCTCTTTTCCTTGCTCACATTCCTTCTTCTTCCTCACTCATCATCAAACCCTGCCTGTGACTTTCAGGTAAAAGCCAATCAGTACACCTCACGTTAGCATCATTACTCTTATGCCTTTATATATTCCCACAAGAAGAAGGGACAGAAGACACTGCTTTTTCAACTATAATACAAGTTGTATTTGTTTTATTTTTTACAAAAGTGGAAAGTGAAATGTATGCAATTTTAATCCTAACTGCTTAACATATTCTGAATTCGCACTGCATGGAATTTCCTTCCCATCTGAGTGCTTCGTTTGGTTCTCATGTACACGAGTCATCTCCAGAGCCTGAGAAACGCTGCCGCGAGGTGACCCAGGCCCTCCACACATCTCCACAGAGGCAAGAAAGGAAACTAACTTGTTCAAATTCCTCTCCTCTGTCAGGGGAGTGACAGGGGCTCTACAGCAGGTGCGGCCCCACCAACACTCGTGCCTGCCAGCGTTTGCCCCCAGAGCCAAGCCCTGGAAGGACTGGGGAGGCCCCGTGCAGGCCTGAGGGGAGGACCCAGGGTGGGCCATGACCACAAGGTGGGAAGCAGGCCCATCGCTGTGTAGCTGGAGCAGCAGGTTTGACAGGAGCAGGGTCTCTGGCTCTGGTGCTCAGAGCCTCTGTCCTGGGCCTGGCCAGTCCCAGGAGCTCAGTGGGACCGTGAGAGCCATTGTGTGCAGCCTACCCAGCAGCCTTCACACAGACCTCTAGAATTCCTGCCAGCCAGGGAGGGTCTCCGGGCCACTGCATCCGGGCCTCTCTCCCATGGAGCCAAGTGCAGGTTTTATTCTAATCCCAGGACCGGGGATGTGGGTGAGGAGAGGAGGAGAGAGATGTGCTCCAGGGCTTGCCACCCACCTCACTTCTGCAGCAGGACCTGGGAGCAGTGTGGGAGCCCCACAGGGAACATTCTCTGTGCCGCCCTCCCTGGCAGCACCCTTTCCCCCAGGGCAGACCTGAGGGTGGCCCCTGCAGGGGCTGGTCCGAGACCGAAAGGTGCAGAGGGAGATGGTCCCCGGGGCCTCCCGCACCTGGCTCGCAGGGAAGCACTCTGTCTCCAGCTCAAGTATGCAGGACAGACTGTATCCCACCAGACCGCCTCTGGCAGGGGTCATACCACACCCAACCCGGTAACTCCCCTGCTCAGTTCCCAACACACGAGATTCAAACATGAACCAGGTTTGCTGCTTGGCAGACTCAGAGCAGGAAAGAGCAGGTCTCAGGGAAAGATCATCTTAAATAGCAGAGCACACCTGAAACCCATCCACATAATATCTCCTACTCTTTTGTCATCGATATATGAAGAAAACAAGACAAACATCACACATATTTACTTCTCTCTGATTTCACAACCCTAGTCTCCCACCTCAGTCTGCAAAGTAGCCGGTAAGCCAGACTGCTCCTGGAAACCTCCTCCCTAGATTCCTACCTGAATGTAGCTCCCTTCGGGAGGAAGGGGCAGCAAGCAGAGAGAAGAGTTGAAATGGGAGAGCACGGCAGGGGAGAGGGAGGGAAGAAGGAGAGATGAAGGGAAGGAAGGTCAACCACCAGTTTTGATTTTGTGGTTCCTAGTGTGGATGACACAGAGGCGGTCTGTCAGGCCTTCTCACTTTCCAGAAAGTGAATGGAGACTGGATTGTTTGCCAGAGCTCGCTGACATTATGGTGACCACATTAACTCCAGGTAGGTGTAATCTGAGCGCTGAGCACGGGCCAGGCTCTTTTCACAAATAAGCTCCTTAACCCCCCACAGGCCCTGTGATCTAAGCTCCCATCCTACCCACAAGGAAACTGGGTCTCAGAGAGATGAAGTGACCTGCCCAGAGCTGCACAGCACATAACTGGACAGGCTGTAATTCAAACCCAAGTTCCCAGATTCCAAATGCCAGAGACTTGACTGCCACACTGTCCCACTCTCCAAGGAAATTGCTATTTATTGAGCTCCTACTATATGCTGGGCACTGTGTGAGGCATGAGGGATACAGGGATGAATAAGACAGAGCCATTCTATGGGCAGCTTGTCATGTGTCGTATGCACTGGGAACCTCGAGGATACAGCCAACTTGTTCCCAGCATCTAATATGGAGCATGGCCCACAGCGGGGTCTCAGTTGATCTTGGCTGAAGAAATGCACCCACATGTGCCCTTGGTTGCTTTCACTGATGGAGTCGCATGACTGCTGCCCATTTTAAAGCCAGCAAAATGGCACGACCAGACTAAAAACCAGAGCTCTGGTGCGCTCACTGGAACCAGACTGAGACCGGGAGCTCCGGAAGAGCGCAGGGGCGGCTGGCGATGTTAGAAACACAAAGGACAGGGACGTGCGGGCCCTGGAAGTGAGGGCTGGGACACCGGGTGTGGGGTACACATCCCAGGACGCTGCAGGGTTGAGCAGCACCAACAAAATCAGAGTTAAAGTGGCCAGAACATCAGTGGAGAACGGCCCGTGATCCCCTCTGTTCTGAGACAGAGGCTGAGACTCAGCCACTGCTGCTCTGACTCTCAGAAAATACACAGCAAACCGTCAGAGAAAGCCGCCAGAGAACAAAAGCCTGGAAATACCGGCTCACAGTGTGCCCATCCCCCTCCCCCCTCGCAGGCGACAGGGAGACGCTACCCAAACAGGGTTGTCTGAGTATCGGTGTGGCAGGCCCCTCCCCCAGAAGGCAGGCTGAAAAATCAAGAAGTCCACATCCCTAAGATCCCTATAAAACAAGGACGCACGGCCTGGGTCCCGGTCAATAATTTGGGCTCTGGACAACGCCGCAACCTCTCCTTATAAGAATGACAAGAAAGAGAAATCCCCCCCAGCAAAAAAAGGACAATGAGTCTGTGGCCTCTGCCGCAGAACTAATGGATATGGATATAACCAAATTATCAGAAATGGAGTTCAGAGTAACAGTGGTCAAGGTGATGTGTAGACTTGAAAAAAGTATTAACGAAAATGTTAATGAGAATATAGAATCTCTAAGGGCGGAAATGAGAGCGAATCTGGCAGAAATTAAAAATTCTATGAGTCAAATGCAGTCAAAACTAGAGGCTCTGAAAGCCAGAGTGAATGAGGCAGAAGAACGTATCAGCGAATTGGAGGATGGGTTAGTAGAAGAGAAAGCTAGAATAGAATCTGGACTCAAAATGTCCATGCTCAGGGAATGTAGGTTACGGGAGATTACTGACTCAATGAAATGTTCCAATGTCAGAATCATTGGCATGCCCAAAGGGGTGGAGAAAAACAGAGGTTTAGAAGAGATATTTGAACAAATTGTAGCTGAAAACTTCCCTAATATAGCAAGGGAAACAAACATTCATTTCCAAGAGGCAGAGAGGACCCCTCCCAAGCTCAACCATGAAAAATCTACACCACGTCACATCATAGTGCATTTCGCAAATCTTAGATCCAAGGATATAGTATTGAAAGTGGCCAGGGCAAAGAAATTTTTCACGTATCAAGGCAAAGGTATCAGAATTATGTCAGACCTGTCTACACAGACCTGGAATGAGAGAAAGGGTTGCGGGGGGGGGGCATTTTTAAAGCTCTTTCAGAGAAAAACATGCATCGAAGGATCCTTTATCCAGCAAGGCTGTCATTCAGAATTGATGGAGAGATAAAGACCTTCCAGAATTGCCAGTCATTGACTAATTTCATAACCACGAAACCAGTCCTACAGGAGATATTAAAGGGGATTCTATAAAAGTAAAAAGGCCCCAAGAGTGATACAGAACAGAAAGTCACAATCTATAGAAACAAAGACTTTACTGGCAACATGGCATCATTAAAATCATATCTCTCAATAATCAGTCTCAATGTAAATGGCCTAAATGCTCCCATAAAACACCACAGGGTTGCAGATTGGATAAAAAGACATGAACCATCCATTTGCTGTCTACAAGAGGCTCATTTTGAACCTAAAGAAAAATTCAGACTGAAAGTAAAGGGATGGAATACCATCTTTCACACCAATGGACCTCAAAAGAAAGCTGGGGTAGCAATTCTCATATCAGACAGAATGGATTTTAAACTAAAGACTATAGTTAGAGACACAGAAGGGCACTATATTATTCTTAAAGGATGTATCCAACAAGTGGATATGACAATTATAAATATATATGCCCCCAATAGGGGGGCAGCAAGATACACAAGCCAACTCTTAACCACAATAAAGAGGCATAGAGATAAAAATATGCTAATAGTAGGGGACTCAACACTCCATTATCAGCAATAGATAGATCACCTAATCAAGAAATCAGCAAAGAAACAAGAGTTTTGAATGCCATACCCGATGAGTTGGACCTCATAGATATATATAGAACACTACACCCCAGAACCAAAGAATACTCATTCTATTCTAATGCCCATGGAACATTCTCAAGAATAGACCATGTTCTTGGTCACAAAACAGGTCTCAACTGATACCAAAAGACTGAAATTATTCCCTGCATATTCTCAGACCACAACGCTCTGAAATTGGAACTCAACCACAAGGAAAAATGTGGAAGAAACTCAAACACTTGGAGACTAAGAACCATCCTGCTCAGGAATGATTTGATAAACCAGGAAATCAAAAATCAATTTAAACAATTTATGAAGACCAATGAGAATGAAAACACAATGGTCCAAAACCTATGGGATACTGCAAAGGCAGTCCTAAGGGGGAAATACATAGCCATCCAAGCCTCACTCAAAAGAATAGAAAATCTAAAATGCAGTTTTTATATTCTCACCTCAAGAAGCTGGAAGAGCAATAGAGGGACAGGCTTAATCCACGCCTGAGGAAGCAGTTGACCAAGATTAGAGCAGAAATCAATGAATTAGAAACCAGGAGTACAGTAGAGCAGATCAACAGAACTAGAAGCTGGTTCTTTGAGAGAATTAATAAAATTGACATACCACTGGTAAGACTTATCCAAATGAATAAAGGACCCAAATTCATAAAATTATGAATGAAAAAGGAGAGGTCACAACCAACACCAATGAAATTGAAGGATTATTAGAAACTTTTATCAACAGCTTTATGCCAATAAATTAAGCAATCTGGATGAGATGGAGGCCTTCCTGGAAACCTATAAACTACCAAGACTGAAACAGGAAGAAATTGATTTTTTAAACAGGCCAATTAATTATGAAGAGATTGAGTCAGTGATAAACAACCTTCCAAAAAACAAAACTCCAGGCCCAGACAGTTTTCCTGGGGAATTCTACCAAACATTCAAAGAAGAAATAATACCTATTCTCCTAAAGCTATTTCAAAAAATAGAAACAGAAGGAAAGCTACCAAACTCATTCTATGAGGCCAATATTACCTTGATCCCCAAACCAGGCAAAAACCCCATCAAAAAGGAGAATTACAGACCGATTTCCCTAATGAATATGGATGCCAAAATCCTCAACAAGATCCTGGCTAATAGAATCCAACAGTACATTAAAAGGATTATCCATCATGACCAAGTGGGATTCATCCCTAGGATGAAAGGGTGGTCCAACATTCACAAATCAACCAGTGTCATAGATTTTATCCAGAAGGAAAAATTCAAAAATCATATGATTCTCTCAATAGATGCAGAAAAAGCATTTGACAAAACACAGCATCCTTTCCTGATTAAAACCCTTCAGAGTGCAGGGAAAGAGGGTACATTCCTCAATCTCATAAAAACCATCTATGAAAAGCCTACAGCAAATATCATTCTCAATGGGGAAGAGCTGGAAGCCTTTCCCTTAAGATCAGGAACACGACAAGGATGCCACTCTCGCCACTATTATTCAACATAGTACTAGAAGTCCTTGCAACAGCAATCAGACCACAAAAAGGGATCAAAGGTATTCAAATCGGCAAAGAAGAAGTCAAAATGTCTCTCTTCGCAGATGACATGATACTCTATATGGAAAACCCAAAAGAATCCACTCCCAAACTATTAGAAGTTATAGAGCAATTCAGTAATGTGGCGGGATACAAAATCAATGCTCAGAAATCAGTTTCATTTCTATACACAAATAATGAGACCGGAGAAAGAGAAATTAGGGGATCCATCCCATTTACAATAGCACCAAAAACCATACGTTAACTTGGAATTTACTTAACCAGAGACGTAAAGGATCTATATTCTAGAATCTATAAATCACTCTTGAAAGACATTGAAGAAGACACAAAAAGATGGAAAAGTATTCCATGCTCATGGATCGGAAGAATTAACATAGTTAAAATGTCCATGCTACCCAGAGCAATCTACAATTTCAATGTTATCCCGATCAAAATACCAATGACATTTTTTGAAGAACTGGAACAAATAGTCCTTAAATTTGTATGGAAGGCCCCGAATCGCCAAGGAACTGTTGAAAAGGAAAAACAAAGCTGGGGGCATCACAATGCCAAATTTCGAGCTCTACTACAAAGTTGTGATCACAAAGACAGCATGGTACTGGCACAAAATCAGACACATAGACCAATGGAATAGAAGAGAGAACCCAGAAATGGACCCTCGGCTCTTTGGGCAACTAATCTTTGATAAAGCAGGAAAAAAACATCCGGTGGAGAAAAAACAGTCTCTTCAATAAATGGTGCTGGGAAAATTGGACAGCTACATGCAAAAGAATGAAACTTGATCACTCTCTCACACCATGCACAAAGATAAACTCCAAATAGATGAAAGACCTCGATGTGAGACAGGAATCCATCAAAATCCTAGAGGAGAACATAGGCAGAAACCTTTACGACATAGGCCAAAGCAACATTTTTCATGACACATCTCCAAAGGCAAGAGAAACAAAAGATAAAATGAACTTGTGGGACTTCATCAAGAGCAAAACCTTCTGCACAGCCAAGGAAACAGTCAAAAAAACTAAGAGGCAGCCCACGGAATGGGAGAATATATTTGCAAATGATGCTACAGATAAAACACTGGTATCCAAGATCTACAAAGAACTTCTCAAACTCAATACGTGAGAAACAAATAAACAAATCATAAAATGGGCAGAAGATATGAACAGACACTTTTCCAATGATGACATACAAATGGCTAACAGACACATGAAAAAATGTTCAAAATCATTAGCCTTCAGGGAAATTCAAATCAAAACCACACTAAGATACCACCTTATGCCAGTTAGAATGGCAAAAATGGACAAGGCAAGAAATAACAATTGCTGGAGAGGACGTGGAGAAAGGGGATCTCTCCTACATTGTTGGTGGGAATGCAAGTTGGTACAGCCACTCTGGAAAACAGTGTGGAGGTCCCTTAAAAAGTTAAAAATTGAGCTACCCTATGACCCAGCCATTGCACTACTGGGTATTTACCCAATGATACAGACGTAGTGAAGAGAAGGGCCATATGCACCCCAATGTTCATAGCAGCATTGTCCACAATACCTAAATCATGGAAGGAACCGAGATGCCCTTCAACAGATGACTGGATTAAGAAGTTGTGGTCCATATATACAATGGAATATTACTCAGCTATCAGAAAGAACGAGTTCTCAACATTTGCTGCAACATGGACGGCACTGGAGGAGATAATGCTAAGTGAAAAAAGTCAAGCAGAGAAAGACAATTATCATATGATTTCTCTCATCTATGGAAGATAAGAACTAGGAAGATTGGTAGGGGAAGAAAGGGATAAAGAAACGGGAGGTAATCAGAAGGGGGAATGAAGCATGAGAGACTATGGACTCTGGGAAACAAACTGAGGGCTTCAGAGGGGAGGGGTTGGGGGAATGCGATAGAATGGTCATGGGTAGTAACGAGGACATGTATTGCATGGTGCACTGGGTGTTATATGCAAGTAATGAATCATTTAACTTTACATCAGAAATCAGGGATGTACTGTATGGTGACTAACATAATATAATAAAAAACATTAAAATAAAAAAATGACAAAGAAAACAAAAGTCACAGGGGGCTCAGAGGGCCATGCTAGTTCTCCCGCCCTCAATGTTCAGCGGTGCCCCGAGGGGCATGGGTGGCTGCGCGGCAGTAGACTGAGTCCGGCGCTGGGGCTCGGGTGTCCCCAGTTCCCAGCACTATGGTGCCAGGCCCCTGGGGAGGGACCCCTTGGCAGCTGACGTAGAGTTAGCGTTGGCCCCAGGAGCCTGGCGGGCCCTGTCCTTCGACTGTGCGGCCAGCAGAGCGGCGGGCCGAGGTGAGCCCGTGGGGGAGGGCGAGCGGGGGACCAAGCGTAGTGGCACGGGGGGCCATCAAAGGTCGCCAGGGGCTTGGGGGGACCTGCCGGTTCTCCCATCCTGAATGCTCGTGGGCGCCCCGACGGGCCCTGGTGGCTGCGTGGCGGCAGGCTGAGTCCAGCGCTGGGGCTTGGGGGCCCCAATCCCCTGCACTGGGAGGCCAGGCCCCAGAAGAGGAGCCCCTTGGCCCCCGACCTAGGGTTAGGGTAAAGCTATAGGAGCCCGGCAGGCCCAATCCGCTGGCTGTGCAGGGAGCAGAGCCGTGGGGCGAGGTGAGGAAGCAGGGGAGGGGGAGCATGGGCCAAATGGTTGAGGCGGGGGGGCCGTCGAAGGTTGCCGGGGGCTCTGGGGCCCTGCCCGTTCTCCTGCCCTGAATGCTCGGCGGCGCCCCCAGGGGCCCGGGTGGGTGTGTGGCATCAGGCTGAGTCCTGCGCTGGTGCTCACGTGTCCCCAAATCGTGGTGCTGAGTTGCCAGGTGCCTAGGAAGGGGCCCCTCAGTGGCCAACCTAGGGTTAGGGATAGGCCCCAGCAGCCCGGCATGCAGGATCCGCCCACTGTGCGGAGAGCAGAGAGGCAGGATGAGGTGAGGGTGCGGGGGAGGGGGAGCATGGGCCCAATGGTCAATGACGCGGGGTGCCATCGAAAGTCGCTGGGGGCTCGGGAGCCCTGCCCATTCTCACGCCCTGAATGCTCAGCAGCACCCCGATGGGCCAGTGTGGATGCGTGGCTGTAGGCTGAGACTGGTGCTGGGCTCGGGGGACCCCAATCCCTGGTGCTGCGGCGCCAGACCCCTGGGGAGTAGCCCCTCCGCAGGGGAACTAGGTTTTCTTCGGGTTAGGCCACAGTAACCTGGCAGGCACAATCGTTGGGCTCTGCAGTGGGGCACGTGAGTGAGCTTTGGCTAATGCAGAGGGCCCTTCCTTCTTCGAAAGGACAGCGAGGAGACTGTGATCTGGGGGCTGCTGGACCCTCATCCCACACATCTGCCATTCCTGTGAGAGGGCCCAGGTCTGAGGCCTTCTTCTGCAGAAGAGGAAAGGGGGCCTGGAGAGCCCTGGGTGGGGTGTGGGCACTGTGGGAGAGCAGAGCGGGCTGGAGGGCAGCCTCAGCCCCTAACAGAGTCATTCCCCATCCCTGCCGCCTCCCAGCCCTGTCTCTACCCCAATCCTGGGACCCAGAACAAAGGGCATGGCTTCCACACATCTGGTGGAACATCGACACTGGGTGCTCAGCAGGTACTCAGGAGATCCAGGGAGGGCTCGGGGACTGGACGTCCCCCACCCAGTGGGAGATTAGTGTCCACAGAAGGACACCCTCTCCTGGCACCTACTGAACGAGGCAGCACGTAGGCACGGGAGGGGAAGTGGGCGGTATCGGGAGGGTCCTGGGAAGGCCAGGGATGGGACAGAGTCCCTTTGTTCCCTCCTTGGTTGGATAGTCACAGAGCACTAGTGTGCACTGAGGGCAATGACCACGCCAGACACGCCACCCCTCCCTGCCCACATGCAGTGGAAGTCACGCAGCAAGTGGGCAGGGAGACTGAGCAGGGCGTCCAGCTTCCACTTGGAGGACAGAAATGACAGAAATGGTCACACCAGGGGTCAAGGACTCCCACTCACAGAGGCTTTGGGCCAGCCCAAAGGTGGACATGGAGTAGGAATGGGCTCTGACAGCCAGGAGCCGGGGACCCAGGGGCCCAGGTTCCCACAGGGGTTCCCTGGGGCATCCGTGTGGGAAGTGCCCTGTCCTCTGACTCCTCTGCCCACCTGTCTGTCCCCAGGGCCATCTCCTCCATCCTGGGCACCTGGCTGGGCCACTACCCTGAAGATTTCTTCCAGCCCCCGGAATTTCCCTGCCTAAAGACACTACTGGCATACGCAGGGCTCCACGTGCCAGGCTCAGACCTGGAGAACGTGCCTGGCTCCTCCTCTCTCGGCTGCGACACCTCGAGCCCGCTGAGCCGGAGGCTGGGGGTGAGGAGGACTGGGGGTGACTGATGGAGGCCTGTGGAGGGGAGAGAGTGGGCCACACAGACCAAGCCTCCACAGACTGCAGTGTGGCTGGGAGCAAGGAGTGGTCTCACATCACTGTCGCCATGGGCTACAGTTGGGGAGACCACCCAGGGACGGGTTCTTAGTCTCAGATAATATTGACTGGTGGGCAAACTTGTCTTCATTTGGAAGGGACATGGAAAGACAATCATGATGACCATACTTTCTCTTCTTGGAACAACAGCAGCATGCCCCAGGACGAGATCTGAAAGCGCCCCGAAAGCTAGTCCCAGCTCCCACTGTGGTGCCTGATGCAGCTTCAGAGCCTGAGCTGGAAATACCCATCACTGGTGCTGGAGCTCAACAACTCAAAAGTCAGGGACATCACCAGCCGTATCGGGCCCAACACAGCTGGTGGTCAGAGCTCTGATCCACCGTGAGGACGAGCAAGAGTCACCTGCACCCTTGGAAAGCCAGGGGCCTCCGCAGGCCCCAGCACCAGCCACGGAGGTCCCTGAAGAGCCCGAGATGACACCTCCCACGTCAGAGCCACGGCAGGATATACTCCCAGCTCTGACTCTCTGTCGGGAGCTAGAAGAGTCACCTGCACCTTTGGAAAGTCTGGAGCCCGAGCAGGCTCCAGCACTAGCTATGGAGGTCCCTGAAGGGCCCCTGATGCCACCTGCTCTGTCGGAGCTGGCGCAGGACATACTCACTGCTCTGACTCCCTGTCAGGAGCTCCAAGAGCCACCTCCGCCCTTGGCAGCGCCGGAGCCCGAGCAGACTGCAACACCAGCTACGGAGGTCCCTGAAGAGCCCCTTAGGCCGCGTCCCATGTCACAGCCAACAGAGGATATACTCACAGCTCTGACTCCATGTCAGAAGCTCCAAGAGCCTTTTTCGCCTTTGGCAACCCCGGAGCCCGAGCAGGCTCCAGTCCTATCTACAGAAGTCCCTGAAGAGCCCCTTAGGCCACGTGACATGTCAGAGCAAGCGGAGTATACACTCACAGCTCTGACTCTCTGTCAGGTGCTTGAAAGCTCACCTGCACCTTTGACAGTGCGGGAGCCCGAGCAGGCTCCGGCACCAGCCGTGGAGGTCCCTGAAAGGACCGTGATGACACCTGCCATTTCAGAGCCACAGCAGGATATACTCAAAGCTCTGAGTCCCTGTCAGGAGCTTGAAGACCCACCTGCACCTTTCGTAGCCCCAGCGCCCGAGCACGCTGCAGCACTAGCAATGGAAGTCCCTGAAGGGCCCCTGATGCCACTTGCCATGTCACAGGCAGCAGAGGATACACTCACAACTCTGATGAACGGTCATGACCTGCAAGAGCCACCGGCATCTATGGTAGCCCCAGAGCCCGAGTAGGCTCCCGCTCCAGCTATGGAGGTCCCTGAAGGGCCCCTGATGCTACCTGCTCTGTCGGAGCCTGCACAGGACATACTCACAGCTCTGACTCCATCTCAGAAGCTCCAAGCGCCACCTGCGCCCTTGGAAGCCCGGGAGCACGAGCAGACTACAGTCCTAGCTATGGAGGTCCCGGAAGAGCCCCTTAGGTAACGTGACATGTCACAGCAAGCGGAGGATATACTCACAGCTCTGACTCTCTGTCAGGTGCTAGAAAGGTCACGTGCACCTTTGACAGCGCGGGAGCCTGAGCAGGCTCCGGCACCAGCCATGGAGGTCCCTGAAGAGCCCGTGATGACACCTGCCATTTCAGAGCCACGGCAGGAAATACTCACAGCTCTGACTCTCTGTCGGGACCTAGAAGAGTCACCTGCAACTTCGGAAAGCCTGGAGCCCTAGCAGGCTACAGCACTAGCTATGGAGTTCCCTGAGGGGACCCTGATGCCACCTGCCCTGTCGGAGCCGGCGCAGGACATACTCACTGCTCTGACTCACTCTCAGGAGCTCAAAGTGCCACGTCTGGCATTGTCAGTGCCGGAGCCCAAGCAGGCTGCAGGACCAGCTTCGGAGGTCCCTGAAGAGGCCCTTAGGCCACGTCCCATGTCACAGCCAACAGAGGATATACTCACAGCTCTGACTCCCTGTCAGGAGCTTGAAGACCGACCTGGACTTTTCTCAGCCCCCGCACCCACGCACGCTGCAGCACCAACTATGGAGGTCCCTGAAGGGCCCCTGATGCCACCAGCCCTGTCGGAGATGGCGGAGGACATACTTAGAGCTCTGACTTCCTGTCAGAAGTTCGAAGAGCCACCGGCACCCTTGGCAGCCCCGGAGCCCGAGAAGAGTCCAGTCCTAGCTATGGAGGTCCCTGAAGAGCCCCTTAGGCCACGTGACATGTCAGAGCCAGGGGAGGATATACTCACAACTCTGACTCTCTCTCGGGAGCTAGAAGCGTAACCTGCACCTTTTGCAGCCCCAACGCCCGTACACGCTGCAGCACTAGCAATGGCGGTCCCTGAAGGGCCCTTGATGCCACTTGCCATGTCTGAGCCAGCGGAGGATATACATAGAGCTCTGACTCCTTGTGAGGAACACCAAGAATCACCTCCGCCCTTGGCAGCGCTGGAGCCTGAGCAGCCTGCAGCGCCAGCTATGGAGGTCCCTGAAGAGACCCTTAGGTGGCGTTCCATGTCACAACCAACAGAGGATATACTAACAGCACTGACTCTCTGTCAGGAACTTGAACACCCACCTGCACCTTTCGCAGCTGCAGCACCCGCGCACGCTGCAACACTAGGTCTGGAGGTCCCTGAAGGGCCCCTGATGCCACCTGCCCTGTCAGAGCCGGCGCAGGACATACTCACAGCTCTGACTCCCTGTCAGAAGCTCCAAGAGCCACCTGCGCCCTTGGCATCCCCGGAGCATGAGCAGGCTCGAGTCGTAGCTATGGAAGTCCCTGAAGAGCCCCTTAGGCCACGTAACATGTCAGAGCCAGCGGAGGATATACTCACAGCTCTGACTCTCTGCCAGGTGCTGGACAAGTCACTTGCACCTTTGACAGCACGGGAGCCTGAGCAGGCTCCGCCACCAGCCATGGAGGTCCCTGAAGAGCCCGTGATGACACATGCCATTTCAGAGCCACGGCAGGATATACTCACAGCTCTGACACTCACTCGGGATCTAGAAGAGTCACCTGCACCTTTGGAAAGCCTGTAGCCCGAAGAGGCTCCAGCACTAGCTATGGAGGTCCCTGAGGGGACCCTGATGCCACCTGCCCTGTCGGAGCCAGCGCAGGACATACTCACTGCTCTGACTACCTCTCAGGAGCTCCAAGAGCCACGTCCGGCCTAGTCAGCGCAGGAGCCCAAGCAGGCTACAGCACCAGCTTCGGAGGGCCCTGAAGAGCCCCTTTGGCCACCACCCATTTCACAGCCAACAGAGGACATACTCACAGCTCTGACTCCCTGTCAGGAGCTTGAAGACCGCCCTGCACTTTTCGGAGCGCCAGCGTCCGCGCACGCTCCAGCACTAGCTATGGAGGTCCCTGAAGGCCCCCTGATGCCACTTGCCATGTCACAGGCATCGGAGGATACACTCACAGCTCTGATGAACAGTCATGAGCTGTAAGAGTCACCGGCATCTATGGCAGCCCCAGAGCCCGAGCAGGCTCCAGTTCCAGCTATGGAGGTGCCTGAAGGGTCCCTGATGCTACCTGCTCTGTCGGAGCCGGCACAGGACATACTCACAGCTCTGATTCCATCTCAGAAGCACCAAGAGCCACCTGCGCCCTTGGCAGCCCCGGAGCACGAGCAGGCTACAGTCCTAGCTATGGAGGTCCCTGAAGAGCCCCTTAGGCCACATGACATGTCACAGCAAGCGGAGGATATACTCACAGCTCTGACTCTCTGTCAGGTGCTAGAAAGGTCACGTGCACCTTTGACAGCGCGGGAATCTGCGCAGGCTCCAGCACCAGCCATGGAGGTCCCTGAAGAGCCCGTGATGATACCTGCCATTTCAGAGCCACGGCAGGAAATACTCACAGCTCTGACTCTCTGTCGGGACCTAGAACAGTCACCTACACCTTCGGAAAGCCTGGAGCCCCAGCAGGTTCCAGCACTACCTATGGAGGTCCCTGAGGGGACCCTGATCCCACCTGCCCTGTCGGAGCCGGCGCAGGACACACTCACTGCTCTGACTCCCTCTCAGGAGCTCCAGGAGCCACGTCCGGCCTCGGCAGCGCCGGAGCCCGAGCAGTCTGCAGCACCAGCTTCGGAGGTCCCTGAAGAGCCCCTTAGGCCGCGTCCCATGTCACAGCCAACAGAGGATATACTCACAGCTCTGACTCCCTGTCAGGAGCTTGAGGACCGCCCTGCACTTTTCGCAGCCCCAGCGTCCGCGTGCGCTGCAGCACTAGCTACGGAGGTCCCTGAAGGGCCCCTGATGCCACTTGCCATGTCTGAGCCACCGGAGGATGTACACAGAGCTCTGACCCCGTCAGCAGCTCCAAGAGCCACCTCCGGCCTTGGCTGCGCCGGAGCCCGAGAAGCCTGCAGCACCAGATTCGGAGGTCCCTGAAGAGCCCCGTAGGCCACGTCTCATGTCACAGCCAACAGATGATATACTCCCAGCTCTGACTCCCTGTGAAGTGCTTGAAGACCGACCTGCACTTTTCGCAGCCCCGGCGCCCACACACGCTGCAGCACCAACTATGGAGGTCCCTGAAGGGCCCCTGATGCCACCTGCCCTGTCGGAGATGGCGCAGGACATACTCAGAGCTCTGACTCCCTGTCAGAAGCCTGAAGACCCACCTGCGCCCTTGGCAGCCCCGGAGCCCGAGCTGGCTCCAGTCCTAGCTATGGAGGTCCCTGAAGAGCCCCTTAGGCCACGTGACATGTCAGAGCCAGCGGAGGATATACTCACAACTCTGACTCTCTGTCGGGAGCTACAAGAGTCACCTGCACCTTTTTCAGCCCCAGCGCCCGCGCACACTGCAGCACTAGCAATGGAGGCCCCTGAAGGGCCCCTGATGCCACTTGCCATGTCTGAGCTACCGGAGGATATACACAGAGCTCTGACTCCCTATCAGGAGCTCCAAGAGCCAACTCCACCCTTGGCAGCGCCGGAGCCCGAGCAGCCTGCAGCACCAGCTTCGGAGGTCCATGAAGAGCCCCTTAGGCTGCGTTCCATGTCACCACCAACAGATGATATACTCACAGCTCTGACTCCCTGTCAGGAGCTTGAAGACCCACCTACACCTTTCGCAGCCCCAAAGACCACACACGCTGCAGCACTAGCTCTGGAGGTCCCTGAAGGGTCCCTTATGCCACTTGCCATGTCAGAGGAAGCGGAGGATACACTCACAGCTCTGACGAACGGTCATGAGCTGCAAGAGCCACCGGCATCTATGGCAGCCCCAGAGCCCGAGCAGGTTCCAGCTCCAGCTATGGAGGTCCCTGAAGGGCCCCTGATGCCACCTGCCCTTTCGGAGCTGGCGCAGGACATACTCACAGCTCTGACTCCCTGTCAGAAGCTCCAAGAGCCACCTGCGCCCTTGGCAGCCCTGGAGCCGGAGCAGGCTGCAGTCCTAGCTACGGAGGTCCCTCAAGAGCCCCTTAGGCCACGTGACATGTCAGAGCAACCGGAGTATACACTCACAGCTCTGACTCTCTGTAAGGTGTTAGAAAGGTCACCTGCACCTTTGACAGTGCGGGAGCCTGAGCAGGCTCCGGCACCAGCCATGGAGGTCCCTGAAGAGCCCGTGATGACAACTTCCATTTCAGAGCCACAGTGGGATATACTCACAGCTCTGAGTCTCTGTCAGGAGCTTGAAGACCCACCTGCACATTTCGCAGCCGCAGCGCCCGCGCACGTTGCAGCACTAGCTCTGGAGGTCCCTGAAGGGCCCCTGATGCCACTTGCCATGTCAGAGGAAGCGGAGGATACACTCACAGCTCTGACAAACGGTCATGAGCTGCAAGAGCCACCAGCGTCTATGGCAGCCCCAGAGCCCGAGCAGGCTCCAGCTCCAGCTGTGGAGGTCCCTGAAGTACCCCTGATACCACCTGCCCTGTCGGAGCCGGCGCAGGACATACTCACAGCTCTGACTCCCTGTCAGAAGCTCCAAGAGCCACCTGCGCCCTTGGCAGCCCTGGAGCCCGAGCAGGCTGCAGTCCTAGCTATGGAGGTCCCTCAAGAGCCCCTTAGGCCACGTGACATGTCAGAGCCAGCGGAGGCTATACTCACAACTCGGACTCTCTGTCGGGAGCTAGAAGAGTCACCTGCACCTTTTGCAGCCCCGGCGCCCGCGCACGCTGCAGCACTAGCTCTGGAGGTCCCTGAAGGGCCCCTGATGCCACCTGCCCTGTCAGAGCCGGCACAGGACATACTCACAACTCTGACTCCCTGTCAGGAGCTCCAAGAGCCACCTCCGCCCTTGGCAGCACCGGAACCCGAGCAGCCAGCAGCACCGGAACCCGAGCAGCCAGCAGCACCAGCTACAGAGGTCCCTGAGGAGCCCCTTAGGCCATGTCCCATATCAGAGCCAACAGAGGATATACTCAGGGCGCTGACCCTCTCTCAGGTGCAAGAAGAGTCACCTGCACCTTTGACAGCGCGGGAGCCTGAGCAGGCTCCGGCACCAGCCATGGAGGTCCCTGAAGAGCCCGTGATGACAGCTCCCATTTCAGAGCCACGGCAGGATATACTCAGCGCTCTGACTCCCTGTCAGGAGCTTGAAGACCCACTTGCACCTTTGGCAGCCCCGGCGCCCGCGCACGCTGCAGCACTAACTATGGAGGTCCCTGAAGGACCCCTGATGTCACTTGCCTTGTCAGAGCCAGCGGAGGATATACACAGAGCTCTGACTCCCTGTCAGCAGCTCCAAGAGCCACCTGCACCTTTGGCAGCCCCGGAGTCCAAGCAGGCTACAGCATCAGTTATCGGGCTTGCCGAAGGGCGCCGCCTACCAACTCTCTCAGTGGAGCATACGGCCTCGGCCCCGGCCCCGGAGCAGCAGTTCCTGCTCGCTGAATCCCCAAAGGACGGCTTCCCCTCCCCTGTCATTCCAGTGTTTCTAATTTTTGCGTTGTTCATGCACCTATTTCATAGCTTAATACATTCTGGTCTATAAATAAAGGATAAATTGAGTTTTCATGGAATTTTACTCTGATCCTTTTAAACTGTACCTCCAGGTGTCATTAGGTACACAGTGTTTCACAACCTGTCCTTCTACAATATTTCCCTCCCAGACACTCCCGTGCCACTCGTCAGATACTGCTCATTCCCTCAGCCCAGTCCCTGTAGCCACGGCTCCCCTCTCATCTCCGCCTCTGTGAGTTACTTCTTCTGGGTTTTCATGTGTGTGGGATCAGGCAGTGTGGCCTTTTTGTATCTAGCTACGTAACCTATGAGTGATTCATTTTTTTTTTCAGCTTTTTTTCTCTTAAAAAACAAACAAACACAGAAAAACAAAAACAGAAACAAACAAACAAAAAAAAAACCCTTTTCACTACAAAGGAATATTGCTGATACAATACTGCGCATGTGAAGCCCCAAAATGAAATGTTTTCATGATCTGGGATAGGCTTCCCTTTTGTAAGTGTGACCCAGGAGCCAGAAATCTCTGGGTCCAGGAGGCACCTTCAAAATCTTTCATTTTCCTGGATAGGCCAGGTTTCAATGATTCTAATGTGCATGTTATAAAAATATTAAGACTGCATATTAAATCTTCCTCTTTATTACAAACATATCAGGTAATTTAAAAGTTCTCTAAGGTTTCAGCCAGATTACGTTTTGGTAGCAAAAGAGTGATGTAAATATGAAGAAAGGAAGACACATTCCTTCTACCTTCTACCATGATAGCCCATAACACATGGCGTCCCTCTTCCAGTCCTTTCCCTCGGAGTGTATGGGTGAGTGAGAGCGGGGGAGGGGGTTTGCCTGTGTGGGGGACAGGGTGGGGCAGGGAGGGTTCCACAGCTGGGCTCTTGTTCGGCCTGAGGTCCCCACAGTGGACAGGCACTGCTACTCCTCTCCTGTCCCCTTCTGCATTTTCAGGGGCTACACATCATTTACTCAGCAGCACCACCTGCCCAACAACTGAGACCTCTCCAATTCTTTGAGTCTCCTCCTTAAAGTGAAGAGTACAATGTGCCGTAAATCTCTTCTGCTTTAGGGCTGTTTCCTAAAAGCACAATTTCTGGAACACACGCTAGTCCCATTGTTGGGAGTATTGGCAGCAGGGTCCTCTAGCTATACTCTCTTTCTTTCCGTGGAGGCTTGCTCGGGAAAGGAGGGTCCCCGGAGACTAGAGATGAACCCTGAAATCACGAGGAAGACAAGCCAGCACTGAGGCCACCAGGCTACCTGGGCGGGACCCGTGGAGCAGGGAAGAGCCTGTCCATACCGCCCTCATGGATCCTCCCTCCACAAGCAGCCCTGCCCCCCACCCCCCACCCCCGTCCTGGAACACCCCTCATCCAGACCCCGTCCCGGGACACACCCCAGCCACTCCAGCCCCTCTTGCTCTAGAACTCAGCTTCTAAGTAGAGCAACCGGGTCCTGCTTCCAGGCCAGCAGAGGGGCATCGGCCGGGCCACACTTGTCTGCTTGCTCCGGGTCCATCCTTTTTGGGCCCTCTCCTCGCAGGAAGGAACCAACCTCTCAGGGCCGCTCAGCTCAGGGAGTCACAGACATGACCTGAATGTGTTCATCCATATGTCCACTAGGTGGCAACAGCGAGAACTGCTTGAACCTCTGTGAACAGGAGGGACCTTTACTGAGGAGGCAAGAGAAGGCTAGCTGAGGAGGACAAAGCCGGAACTGACACCCCACACCCACCCCCCACCATGGGGTGGACGTGACATTCCTCAGGCACTCCCGGCTGCCCTAAAGGGCAAAGAAATAGTTCACCTATAGACACCACAATCCTGCAAGACTTAAGGCTCCCTCAGTCTCCCAATGTCTTAGCACTTTCCAAGAACCAAGCCTTTCTATCAATTACTTAGCTTCCTGAAGGGAAAGTAGATACAATGAAATGTCCTTCTAATCTGCAGCCTCCAGGAAGTTCCCAACCGTCTTAATGTTCATGCCTTGCTAGAGGGCAAAACCACCTTCCCTAGACAATGGCAAGGCCTCTGTACCTTGGGAGTCTTCTTTAACATATGCAAGTATTATCTCAACCTCCCTTTTCCCTTCCCTTCCCCCAACCCCATAGTCTTATCATCAGCCACCCCTCACAAGCCGGGGCAGCAGCTCTATCTGCCACTGGTCCTGTCATAAACCACCAGTTTTGCACCAAAGACGTCTCAAGAATTCTCTCCTGGTCGTCGGCTCCGGGTTCCACCCCACTGAACCTCACCTATATTCCACGACCTCCTCATTTCCAAAGCACACTGGGTGCTCATGGAAGCTGCAGGATGGACAGAGCCTCAACCGGCGGCTTTGGCACTGGGCATAGCCCCTCCACACCCCTCAGGCTCCTCCAGCAGTGACCCCCTGCCTCTGCCAGCCCCAATTCCCGATAACCCTCCGGTTCAGTTGTTGTGAGAGCGGTGCCTACGCTTCCTGCTCGAGACCCAAGTGAGGAGAAGGGAGAGATCCCTCTCCTCACACGAAGTCACTTGACGGGGAGTCCACTTGATCAGAATCTCTCCGTCTGGGAGCCCTGCAAAGGACAGGAATGCTGTGACCCTCCGCCTTCCCCCAGGAGCTTTGGTGTGGGGAGCACCGCAGACGTCTACACAACTTGGCGCACAACAGCATCACACCTCCGCGCCTACAGATGCGGGCGGCCGTTTTTATTCTCACCCTCTCAAGAGGCGGGGAAAGCCCTCTGGGAACGCAAGGCACACAGAGCAACCCGCTGACCCTGAGCCCCACCGGGCCCCCTGGCAAGGGGCAGTGCATCCCCGTCCAGGCAAAAACACCTGCGAAACAGGGCACTAGGCCCCTGCCCCCCGAAAACAAGGTGAAACAACAAGTGAACAGCAAGTTTACAGACCAAAGAGGACGGCCAAACTCCAGCGCTAGGGGAAAATAGCACCTAGAGCTCGAGGCTTTTTCTCATCATTCATTTCTCTCTCCATTCAACATTTTCCATTTCGTTTTTTTTTTTTTTTTCTGTCTTTTTTCCCTTTCCAACTACTTTTTCTTTTTCTTTTAGCAACTCTTCATTTTTCAATCTTTTCTTAACTTTCATTTTTTACATTGACATTTGATACACATATTCTTCATTCTTGGATTCCTGTCGCTATATTCAATTTGATTTCTGTGTATATATGAGTTTGGCTTTCTTTACCATTTTGGGATTTAGTGACTTCCAACACACAGACCAACAGACACTCGGGACCAAGTGGCTCACCCTGTTTTGTCCACCCTGTGAGATCCTAATCTCTCTCTCCCCCATCCATTCTTCTCTGGGAAAAGTGACTAGAGGGAGGGATTCACGGCAAAAGAAAGAGCCAGAGGTAACCCTCTCGGCCACTGATCTAATGCATACGGTTTTAAGTAAGATGTCAGAGCTGGAACTCAGGATGACAATTACAGAGTTGCTAGCTGGGCTTGAAAAGTCTAAATGACACGAGAGACTCTCATAGTGCAGAAATGAAATCGAATCAGGCCCAAATTCCAAAGGCTCTAACTGAGATGCAGTCTACATTGGATGTGGATGCTCTAACGGCCAGGGTCAATGAGGCAGAAGACAGAGTCAGTGACACCAAAGACAAGCTGATGGAAAGGAAGGAAGCTGAGGAAAAGAGAGAAAGCCAACGAATGGACCATGGGTGGAAGAATCGAAAAATCAGTGATGCCACAAAAGGAAACAATATTGGAATTACTTCTGGCCCCGAGGGAGAAGACACAGAGGGACAGAAGATCTATCTGTGTAGATCTTAGCTGAGAACTTCCCTAATCTGGGAGGGAAACAGGCATTCAAGTCCAAGAGGTAGAGAGGACTCTTCCCCAAATCCACAAGAATAGAGGAACACCCTAACATATACTAGTGACGTTTGCAATTTCAGACATAAAGAGAAAATCCTGAAAGCAGCTTGAGACAAGAGGGTCTTCACCAAGAGGGGTAAGCACATTAGACTAGCCACATACCTATCCACAGAGATCTGGCACACCAGAAAGGGCTGGTGTGATCGAGTCAGGGTACTAAATGCGAAAAACATGCAGCCAAGAATACTTTACCCAGCAAGGAGTCATTCTGAATAGGAGCAGAGATGAAGAGCTTCCAGGACAAAAAGAAACTCAAAGGATTTGGCCGCTAAACCACCCTGCAAGAAAAAGGAAGGGGATCCTGTAAGTGAAGAGACACTCCAAGAGTACCACAGACCAGAAAGAAACAGAGACCATCTACAGAATTAGGGACGTGACAGGTAACACAATGGACTCATCTCCATCTGCTTTTTAGATTTTTTTCTTTATCATTGGTCTGAAGGAATTTTATTGGGATGTAGGTTGATAAGGAGGGTTTTTTTCATGATCTTTATGTTTGGGGGTTTTGTTGGCTGGACTCCTGAATTCTTGAATCTCTGGGTGTAGAGGGTTCATACAATTCAGATCATAATCAGACATTACTTCTTCAAACAGTTTTTTTCTGTACCTCAGCCAATTTCTTATCTACCAGGCCGCGTGAAATTGCTACAAAGCTCACACATACTCTAGTGTTTGTGTGCAGGGCGTGGTTTGCACCCTTCCTTTTCTCTGCTTTATTCTGGACAACTGCAATCATCATACATTCACGTTCTCTCTCTCTCTCTCTCTTTTTGCTATTTAGTGTTTAACGTGAAAGAAAGGCCATCTACTACATTTTTCATCTTAGACGTGCTACTGTTCAGCTCCAGAAGTTGGGTTTTCCTTGTTTTCATATTTTCTATATCTCTGTTTCACTTCATCCTTTGTGTACATTCTTACGTATATAAAACCTCTTTCTAACAGTGGTTTGAATGTCCATGTGCAATACTTCCATCGTCTTTTTCATTTCTGGGTAGGTTTCTATTGTTTAATCTTTCTCCTCAGTACGAGGTGAACTTTTCTCCTTCTTTGCATCCTGGTAATCTTTTGTTGGAAGGCAGCTATCGTGAATTTAATTGTTAGATATTAACTATGGCTTATATTTCTACACATACCCTTGAGGATTGTTCTGATGGGGAGGTTCCTGGAAAACTATTTTATCCTTCCAGACTAGCTTTCCAAAGGTTTGTTAGGTGGTATCACAGTAGTCTTCAATGTATTTTGCTACTGTTCTGTTGGTATTCTGAGCTCTCTTTGCAATGTCCCACGAATTACGAGGTTTTCCACTCTGCCTGCTGCCGGTAGCACAGACTTTTCCTGATTGTGTGTGAAGGCTAGTGACATTTTCCTCTCTGCTTCCCCTGGACTATTATTTTCCCCACGCCACCTACGTTCCTCACACATGTGCCCTACTGAGGAATTCTGTGAAAACTCAAAAGTGATCCTAGATGGCTTTCTGAGGTCCTCATTCTCTGTGCAGCTCTCCTCAGTATTCTGTACTGTAAACCACAGCCATATTGACTTCTCCAAACTTCCACCTTGCTGTCTCCAACTCATGGAAATGGCTGAGCTTCGCCTGTGTTCTACATTCCTGACCCGTAGACTAGAAATGAAATCTCTTTAGGCAGTAAGTTAGGGAAATGCAGAGTCCCTCATGTTTGTCTTCCCCCTTGCACTAGTCACTTCCCTGCATTGCCTGGAAATATATCGAAAGTGTTCTTTTGCCAGGGCGCCTGGGTGGCTCAGTTGCTTACGCCTCCGACTCGTGATCTGGACTCAGGTCACGAACTCAGGGTCTTGGGATCAAGACCAGCGTTGCGCATCACACTCAGCACAGAGTCGGCTTGAGATTCTGTCTCCCCTCTCCCTCTATCCTCCCCACCCCCCACACTCTGTCTCTCAAACCAACACAGAAAATCTTTCAAATAAAAGAAAATCAGTTACGTAAGAGACAGCCTCTGCAACAAGGGGAAGACCCCAGCAGGGTCCGTGCCTTGCCCAGAATCACAGACTGGTAAGAAGGCAGAACCAGGCCTGAACCCAGCTCTCCGAGTGTCCTTAACGGTGGGGCCGTGGCTGAACCTAGCTACTCACTGGGAGCTCGGGAAGAGGTTGTGCTTTGGAACTGGCTGTAGACCTGCACATGGTATGGGGGTGATGAGAAGAAGCATCGACATCCCAGGCAGGAGGCATCCCAGCACGTACCCGTCTGAGGAGGAGCCCAGGCCAGGGCAACCCACTGACGGCACCCCTGCCCGCAGGACACCCAGAGGAAAGGAGGGATGGCTCGTGACACACGACTGGCAGCGTCTAGGGGTAAGGGTGGGCTCAGCCCCTCTAAGCCAAGGCTCCAATGCCTTCTGCAGGGTTTGCCTTGGAAATTAGAAAGCCTAAGACCTGGGAAAGCTATTTCCCATCCACCCCTAGGTGGGACTCTCATCTTCTGGGCCTGCACAATACGAGTATTGGGGCCCACACATGTGCACAGATACACACACAACACAATAGGGACTGTGGGTGGCATCGGAGGAGCTACAGACTCAGAGAAGGTGAGAAAGGAAGAAAATGTGGTGGCAGGTATTCCCTACGTGGGACACCACTCCCCCAATTTCTTAGATGGTATCCCACCTATGCCTGTGGACTTCCGCAAGAAGTCCGCTGGAAAAATCCCTATCGCACAGGCAAGACACAGACCATCCCTGACGGGCACAACGGCTTCTCCGGGGTCCCAAACAGGGAAGATGGAGACTTGCGTCAGAGCCCGGGGTGTTTCTAAGCTGGGGCCCTGGCTGCACCCAGACCTTCCCTAGGGCCTGCGGAGAGGGTTGTGTTGGTGTCACCGGGTACGCATGTGGCATGGCACGCAGAAAGGGGATGAGCAGTCGGCAGCCCAGAGCACTGTTTGTGTAGGTGCTAGTCCAGGTGTGGACTCGGGGAGGGGATCCCAGGAAGTGAAGTCACTTCCCTGATAACCGACCCCCACAGAACTTGGAACCCCGGTCACCAGGCACCCACATTCTAGTGCGGTCCCGTATCAGGCTCACTTGGCCAGAGACATTCGATAGCGAAAGATGTTCTCTTGCTGCGTGCCCATTTTCCGGGGCTCTGGCTTCCAGAAACCCCGGGCTGAGGGACTTTTCACCTGCTGCAGACACTGGCTCAACCCGCGCCCCCGACGCCGCAGGGCCTTTGCCAGGAGGTGCCGGAAGGTAATACTGAGCGGCCTAGGCCAGGCCAGGCCAGGCCAGGCCACGCCACCTCTCCGAGCCATCCCTGGGCAGCCCCATCCCCCCAGTTTCAGGGAAAGAGGGGTATGTGGGGGAGGTCCCGCCCTGGGCTGGAGGAGGTTGCAGGGCAGTGGATACCCTGGGGATGCCTTCATGCTCACACCGATGCCACGGTGGGCAGGGTGGAAAGAGGATTCCTGAGGTGCCTCTCACCAGGGCCAGAGTGAATCCAAGGCCCTCGAGCTGTGTCACTTTTCTCTCCATGGTGGAGCTGCGTGCATCCTGGGGTGTGGTGGGTCTGCAAGGGAGTCCCCTGGGTCTGAGGACCAGCAAAGGCAGCCAGACAGACCTCCGAGGCCTCCCGCCTGGCTGCCGGGCACTGTCTTTACAGAGCTCCACACAGGAGACAGGGCAGGAGCTGAACGATGGGATCCCCTGCCCCACCTCCTTGAAGGACAGGAAGGAGTCCCCTACTGCCAACAAAGTCCAGCGCTGGCTCAGGGTGAGTGGAGGTGCCGGAGGGACCCAGCACCCAGGGCACCGATGCGGCACAAAGGGACCCAGATCCCAGAAACCAGCCTCTGGGCTCCTCGGGGCTCCCTCCTGGACTCCTGGCTCCCATGTGAACCTGGATCCCCATCTCCTCCCCAAACCTGCCGTCAGGGCCCTGCCAACGGCCTTGGCCCCATGCACAGTCCCTATCCACATATCTGTACGAATATCAGAAAAGCGACCTTAAACCACCTCTCATCCCTTGCTCGAGATCCTGCTGAGCTGGGAGACTTTTCCCCAAAGGGGCCTGGGGCTCATGGTACTATGCCTATTGCTCTGCCCTTTGGTTGTGAAGGAACCCATCCCTGGGGCCCCTCCAGGGTCCGGAGCAGGCGCCTCCTTGTGCTGCACAACATTCCAGAAGGCCCATCCGTTACCGCAGCCACTGAGCCCTTCACAGAGGCAGGACGTTCATGTGATTCCCTTCTGTTGCCAACTCACAGCGCTGCACGGAACATCCTACGTGCCCTAAAATCCCGAGCACCCCCACCCATGAAACAGTCTCTGTGTTCTCAAGCCTGACATACATCGTCAGAAATCACAGGGACGATGCCGTTAGTGCAGGGAGCGGCTGTCAATACTCCGCTGACGATCTGACCTGAGATACCGACGTCCATTCACACACCCCCCACCTCACATCCCCGTATTGTTGCCATTCTCCTTTTTCCCTAAAGAGATTGCACGAGTTATGTTTTTGAGAGACAGACAGAGACAGAGACAGAGACAGAGACAGAGACGGGGGTTGGAGACACAGAGGGAGAGACAGGATCCTCAAGCAGACCCTGCCCTAAGTGCGAAGCCTGACGACGGACTCGATCTCAGGACGCGCGCATCAGGAGCTCAGCCGAAACCAAGAGGCGGACCCTGAACCCACGGAACCAGCCAGGCACCTTGCTCCTTTTGTCTACTGTGGGCCCTCCTGTCCCACCTCTTTGCCTACGTCACCGAGAGCCTGGGGGTTTGCTCTGGGCTCCAACCCCCAACCCTCCTGGTGACCGCAGTGAAGACCGCATGTCTCCCCTGTCCCACCTCAGGCTAGAAAGGCCTCAACCGTGAAGAGCAATGGGAGCTGCGTGGTGCGGCCCCAACGGGCAGAGCTGCTGAAGAAGCGAGTAGAACACCTGCTGCCCGCCTTCCTAGACGGAGACCTCAGCTACGTCTCCATGTTCCTGGCCACATACAGAGCTTATGCTACCACCCAGGAGGTGCTGGACCAGCTGGTGACAAGGTGAGCACCCTGCCCCTCCACAGCCCAGTGGGATTTGCCCACCTCCTGCCTGGGAGTCTGGGGAATGCCACCCAACTTCGCGGAGCCTCAGTGGGCTCCTCGGACTGGGGCAGAGTTATTACAGGGACTCAGTGGGGTCCTGGAGGGTAAGGACACCTGGGCGCCTGGCCCTGTGGAAAGGTCCTCTACGGGGGCTGTGGTCGTGCTCGTGGATCATCGTCCCGCTCCCCATGAAGAAGCCTCTGCCTCAGCCCTCACCGTCACCACGGTCTTGAGCTGGGCTCTTTTCCCCTTGGAAAAGGACATCTGACACTCCATCTGGGGTCTGTGTCCTGGGTGAGACCAGAGCAGGCATGCCCGGGCATGAGCAGGGGGCCCCAGGCCCACTCAGCTCTCTGGGATGGGGCTGGTGGGGGCCCTTTCATTCATCGAGCATAAAGGATGGATGCCCTTCTAGGTGCAGACCTGCAGACGCTTCCCTGGGCGCTGACTGTGATCCCACGCACACAGCAGACAGCACCCGGGAGCACCCCAGGGCTCCATTCTAGTCGGCAGTCAGACAGTGACACTAGATACGATGAGAGGGAGGGTTCACAGGGCATTTCATGCGATCCCCCCACCACCCCTCCGGCCTCCTCTAGCTACGGATGCGTCCTCTCTTCCTGGGACGAGATCGGCGGAGACCAGGAGCAGCGGGGCACGTGAGTGAGCTTTGGCTAATGCACAGGGCCCTTCCTTCTTCGAGAGGGCAGCGAGGGGACTGTGATCTGGGGGCTGCTGGACCCTCATCCCACACATCGGCCATTCCTGTGAGAGGGTCCAGGTCTGAGGGCTGCTTCTGCAGAAGAGGAAAGGGGGCCTGGAGAGCCCTGGGTGGGGTGTGGGCACTGTGGGAGAGCAGAGCGGGCTGGAGGGCCGCCTCAGCCCCTAACAGAGTCATTCCCCATCCCCGCCGCCTCTCAGCCCTGTCTCTACCCTAATCCTGGGACCCAGAACAAAGGGCGTGGCTTCCACACATCTGGTGGAACGTCGACACTGGGTGCTCAGCAGGTACTCAGGAGACCCAGGGAGGGCCCGGGGACTGGACGTCCCCCAGCCAGTGGGAGATTAGTGTCCACGCAAGGACACCCTCTCCTGGCACCTACTGAACGAGGCAGCACGTAGGCACGGGAGGGGAAGTGGGCGGTATCGGGAGGGTCCTGGGAAGGCCAGGGATGGGACAGAGTCCCTTAGTTCCCTCCTTGATTGGATAGTCATAGCAATGACCACGCCAGACACGCCACCCCTCCCTGCCCACATGCAGTGCAAGTCACGCGGCAAGTGGGCAGGGAGACTGAGCAGGGTGTCCAGCTTCCGCTTGGAGGACAGAAATGGTCACACCAGGGGTCAAGGACTCCCACTCACAGAGGCTTTGGGCCAGCCCCTCCTCAGTGACCAGGCCTGCCTCAGGCAGCTCTGCCACATCACAGGTGGACATGGAGTAGGAATGGGCTCTGACAGCCAGGAGCCGGGGACCCAGGGGCCCAGGTTCCGACAGGGGCTCCCTGGGGCATCCGCGTGGGAGGTGCCCTGTCCTCTGACTCCTCTGCCCACCTGTCTCTCCCCAGGGTCATCTCCTCCATCCTGGGCACCTGGCTGGACCACTACCCTGAAGATTTCTTCCAGCCCCCGGAATTTCCCTGCCTAAAGACACTACTGGCATACGTAGGGTTCCTCGTGCCAGGCTCAGACCTGGAGCAACGTGCCTGGCTCCTCCTCTCTCGGCTGCGACACCTCGAGCCCGCTGAGCCGGAGGCTGGGGGTGAGGAGGACTGGGGGTGACTGATGGAGGCCTGTGGAGGGGAGAGAGTGGGCCACACAGAGCAAGCCTCCACAGACTGCAGTGTGGCTGGGAGCAAGGAGTGGTCTCAGATCACTGTCCCCATGGGCTACAGTTTGGGGAGACCACCCAGGGATGGGTTCTTAGACAATACTGAGTGGTGGGCAAAGTTGCCTTCATTTGGAAGGGACATGGAAAGACAATCATGATGACCATACTTTCTCTTCTTGGAGCGACAGCAGCAGCCCCACAGCGAGATCCGCAACCGCGCCGAAAGCTAGTCCCAGCTCCCACTGTGGTGCCTGATGCAGCTTCAGAGCCTGAGCTGGAAAATCCCATCACTGCTGCTGGAGCTCAGCAACTCAAAAGAGCAGGGACGTCATCTGTCCTGTCGGGCCCAGTGCAGCTGGTGGTCAGAGCTCTGATCCACCGTGAGGACGTCCAAGAGTCACCTGCACCCTTGGAAAGCCAGGAGCCTCAGCAGGCCCCAGCACCAGCCACGGAGGTCCCTGAAGAGCCCGAGATGACACCTCCCACGTCAGAGCCACGGCAGGATATACTCCCAGCTCTGACTCTCTGTCGGGAGCTACAAGAGTCACCTGCACCTTTGGAAAGCCTGGAGCCCGAGCAGGCTCCAGCACTACCTATGGAGGTCCCTGAGGGGACCCTGATGCCACCTGCCCTGTCGGAGACGGCGCAGGACATACTCACTGCTCTGACTCCCTCTCAGGAGCTCCAGGAGCCACGTCCGGCCTTGGCAGCGCCGGAGCCCGAGCAGCCTGCAGCACCACCTTCAGAGGTCCCTGAAGAGCCCCTTAGGCCGCGTCCCATGTCACAGCCAACAGAGGATATACTCCCAGCTCTGACTCCCTATCAGGAGCTTGAAGACCCACCTGCACCTTTCGCAGCCCCAGCGCCCACGCACGCTGCAGCACTAGCTCTGGAGGTCCCTGAAGGGTCCCTTATGCCACTTGCCATGTCAGAGGAAGCGGAGGATACACTCACAGCTCTGACGAACGGTCATGAGCTGCAAGAGCCACTGGCATCTATGGCAGCCCCAGAGCCCGAGCAGGCTCCTGCTCCAGCTATGGAGGTCCCTGAAGGGCCCCTGATGCCACCTGCCCTGTCAGAGCCGGCGCAGGACATACTCACAGCTCTGACTCCCTGTCAGAAGCTCCAAGAGCCACCTGCGCCCTTGGCAGCCCCGGAGCCCGAGGAGGCTGCAGTCCTAGCTATGGAGGTCCCTCAAGAGCCCCTCAGGCCACGTGACATGTCAGACCCAGCGGAGGATATACTCACAGCTCTGACTCTCTGTCAGGTGCTAGAAAGGTCACCTGCACCTTTGACAGTGCGGGAATCTGAGCAGGCTCCGGCACCAGCCATGGAGGTCCCTGAAGAGCCCGTGATGACACCTGCCATTTCAGAGCCACGGCAGGATATACTCCCAGCTCTGACTCTCTGTCGGGAGCTACAAGAGTCACCTGCACCTTTGGAAAGCCTGGAGCCCGAGCAGGCTCCAGCACTACCTATGGAGGTCCCTGAGGGGACCCTGATGCCACCTGCCCTGTCGGAGACGGCGCAGGACATACTCACTGCTCTGACTCCCTCTCAGGAGCTCCAGGAGCCACGTCCGGCCTTGGCAGCACCGGAGCCCGAGCAGCCTGCAGCACCACCTTCGGAGGTCCCTGAAGAGCCCCTTAGGCCGCGTCCCATGTCACAGCCAACAGAGGATATACTCCCAGCTCTGACTCCCTGTCAGGAGCTTGAGGACCGCCCTGTACTTTTCGCAGCCCCAGCATCCGCGCACGCTGCAGCACTAGCTACGGAGGTCCCTGAAGGGCCCCTGATGCCACTTGCCATGTCTGAGCCACCGGAGGATGTACACAGCACTCTGACCCCCTGTCAGCAGCTCCAAGAGCCACCTCCGGCCTTGGCTGCGCCGGAGCCCGAGAAGCCTGCAGCACCAGATTCGGAGGTCCCTGAAGAGCCCCGTAGGCCACGTCTCACGTCACAGCCAACAGATGATACACTCACAGCTCTGACTCCCTGTGAAGAGCTTGAAGACCGGCCTGCACTTTTTGCAGCCCCGGCGCCCACACACGCTGCAGCACCAACTATGGAGGTCCCTGAAGGGCCCCTGATGCCACCTGCCCTGTCGGAGCCGGCGCAGGACATACTCACTGCTCTGAGTCCCTGTCAGGAGCTCCAAGGGCCACCTCCACCCTTGGCAGCACCGGAACCCGAGCAGCGTGCAGCGCCAGCTACGGAAGTCCCTGAAGAGCCCCTTAGGCCACGTCCCATATCAGAGCCAACAGAGGATATACTCAGGGCTCTGACCCTCTCTCAGGTGCAAGAAGAGTCACCTGCACCTTTGACAGTGCGGGAGCCTGAGCAGGCTCCGGCACCAGCCATGGAGGTCGCTGAAGAGCGCGTGATGACAGCTCCCATTTCAGGGCCACGGCAGGATATACTCAAAGCTCTGACAGCATGTCAGGATCTTGAAGACCCACCTGCTTTCGCAGCCCGAGCACCCGCGCATGCTGCAACACTAACTATGGAGGTCCCTGAAGGGCCCCTGATGCCACCTGCCCTGTCGGAGCCGGCGCAGGACATGCTCACTGCTCTGACTCCCTGTCAGGAGCTCCAAGAGCCACCTCCGCTCTTGGCAGCGCCGGAGCCCGAGCAGCCTGCAGCACCAGCTTCGGAGGTCCCTGAAGAGCCCCTTGGGCCACGTCTCATGTCACAGCCCACAGATGATATACTCCCAGCTCTGACTCCCTGTCAGGAGCTTGAAGACCGACCGGCACTTTTCGCAGCCCCGGCGCCCACGCACGCTGCAGCACCAACTATGGAGGTTCCTGAAGGGCCCCCGATGCCACTTGCCATGTCAGAGGAAGCGGAGGATACACTCACAGCTCTGACGAACGGTCATGAGCTGCAAGAGCCACTGGCATCTATGGCAGCCCCAGAGCCCGAGCAGGCTCCAGCTCCAGCTATGGAGGTCCCTGAAAGGCCCCTGATGCCACCTGCCCTGTCGAAGACGGCGCAGGAGATACAAACAGCTCTGACTCCCTGTCAGAAGCTCCAAGAGCCACCTGCGCCCTTGGCAGCCCCGGAGCCCGAGCTGGCTCCAGTCCTACCTATGCAGGTCCCTGAAGAGCCCCTTTGGCCACGTGACATGTCAGAGCCAGCGGAGGCTATACTCACAACTCGGACTCTCTGTCGGGAGCTAGAAGAGTCACCTGCACCTTTTGCAGCCCCGGCGCCCGCGCACGCTGCAGCACTAGCTCTGGAGGTCCCTGAAGGGCCCCTGATGCCACCTGCCCTGTCAGAGCCGGCGCAGGACATACTCACTGCTCTGACTCCCTGTCAGGAGCTCCAAGAGCCACCTCCGCCCTTGGCAGCACCGGAACCCGAGCAGCCTGCAGCACCAGCTACAGAGGTCCCTGAGGAGCCCCTTAGGCCACGTCCCATATCAGAGCCAGCAGAGGATATACTCAGGGCGCTGACCCTCTCTCAGGTGCAAGAAGAGTCACCTGCACCTTTGAAAGCACGGGAGCCTGAGCAGGCTCCGGCACCAGCCATGGAGGTCCCTGAAGAGCCCGTGATGACACCTCCCATTTCAGAGCCACGGCAGGATATACTCAGCGCTCTGACTCCCTGTCAGGAGCTTGAAGACCCACCTGCACCTTTGGCAGCCCCGGTGCCCGCGCACGCTGCGGCACTAACTATGGAGGTCCCTGAAGGGCCCCTGATGTCACTTGCCTTCTCAGAGCCAGCGGAGGATATACACAGAGCTCTGACTCCCTGTCAGCAGCTCCAAGAGCCACCTGCACCTTTGGCAGCCCAGGAGTCCAAGCAGGCTACAGCACCAGTTATCGGGCTTGCCGAAGGGCGCCGCCTACCATCTCTCTCAGTGGAGCATACGGCCTCGGCCCCGGAGCAGCAGTTCCTGCTAGCTGAATCCCCAAAGGATGGCTTACCCTCCCCTGTCATTCCAGTGTTTCTAATTTTTGCGTTGTTCATGCACCTATTTCATAGCTTAATACATCCTGGTCTATAAATAAAGGATAAATTGAGTTTTCATGGAATTTTACTCTGATCCTTTTAAACTGTACCTCCAGGTGTCATTAGGTACACAGTGTTTCACAACCTGTCCTTCTACAATATTTCCCTCCCAGACACTCCCGTGCCACTCGTCAGATACTGCTCATTCCCTCAGCCCAGTCCCTGTAGCCATGGCTCCCCTCTCATCTCCGCCTCTGTGAGTTACTTCTTCTGGGTTTTCATGTGTGTGGGATCAGGCAGTGTGGCCTTTTTGTATCTAGCTACGTAACCTATGAGTGATTCATTTTTTTTTCAGCTTTTTTTCTCTTAAAAAACAAACAAACACAGAAAAACAAAAACAGAAACAAACAAAAAAAAAACCCTTTTCACTACAAAGGAATATTGCTGATACAATACTGCGCATGTGAAGCCCCAAAATGAAATGTTTTCATGATCTGGGATAGGCTTCCCTTTTGTAAGTGTGACCCAGGAGCCAGAAATCTCTGGGTCCAGGAGACACCTTCAAAATCTTTCATTTTCCTGGATAGGCCAGGTTTCAATGATTCTAATGTGCATGTTATAAAAATATTAAGACTGCATATTAAATCTTCCTCTTTATTACAAACATATCAGGTAATTTAAAAGTTCTCTAAGGTTTCAGCCAGATTACGTTTTGGTAGCAAAAGAGTGATGTAAATATGAAGAAAGGAAGACACATTCCTTCTACCTTCTACCATGATAGCCCATAACACATGGCGTCCCTCTTCCAGTCCTTTCCCTCGGAGTGTATGGGTGAGTGAGAGCGGGGGAGGGGGTTTGCCTGTGTGGGGGACAGGGTGGGGCAGGGAGGGTTCCACAGCTGGGCTCTTGTTCGGCCTGAGGTCCCCACAGTGGACAGGCACTGCTACTCCTCTCCTGTCCCCTTCTGCATTTTCAGGGGCTACACATCATTTACTCAGCAGCACCACCTGCCCAACAACTGAGACCTCTCCAATTCTTTGAGTCTCCTCCTTAAAGTGAAGAGTACAATGTGCCGTAAATCTCTTCTGCTTTAGGGCTGTTTCCTAAAAGCACAATTTCTGGAACACACGCTAGTCCCATTGTTGGGAGTATTGGCTGCAGGGTCCTCTAGCTATACTCTCTTTCTTTCCGTGGAGCCTTGCTCGGGAAAGGAGGGTCCCCGGAGACTAGAGATGAACCCTGAAATCACGAGGAAGACAAGCCAGCACTGAGGCCACCAGGCTACCTGGGCGGGACCCGTGGAGCACGGGAGAGCCTGTCCCTACCGCCCTCATGGATCCTCCCTCCACAAGCAGCCCTGCCCCCCCACCCCACCCCCACCCCCCGTCCTGGAACACCCCTCATCCAGACCCCGTCCCGGGACACACCCCAGCCACTCCAGCCCCTCTTGCTCTAGAACTCAGCTTCTAAGTAGAGCAACCGGGTCCTGCTTCCAGGCCAGCAGAGGGGCGTCGGCCGGGCCACACTTGTCTGCTTGCTCCGGGTCCATCCTTTTTGGGCCCTCTCCTCGCAGGAAGGAACCAACCTCTCAGGGCCGCTCAGCTCAGGGAGTCACAGACATGACCTGAATGTGTTCATCCATATGTCCACTAGGTGGCAACAGCGAGAACTGCTTGAACCTCTGTGAACAGGAGGGACCTTTACTGAGGAGGCAAGAGAAGGCTAGCTGAGGAGGACAAAGCCGGAACTGACACCCCACACCCACCCCCCACCATGGGGTGGACGTGACATTCCTCAGGCACTCCCGGCTGCCCTAAAGGGCAAAGAAATAGTTCACCTATAGACACCACAATCCTGCAAGACTTAAGTCTCCCTCAGTTTCCCAACGTCTTAGCACTTTACAAGAACCAAGCCTTTCTATCAATTACTTAGCTTCCTGAAGGGAAAGTAGATACAATGAAATGTCCTTCTAATCTGCAGCCTCCAGGAAGTTCCCAACCGTCTTAATGTCCATGCCTTGCTAGAGGGCAAAACCACCTTCCCTAGACAATGGCAAGGCCTCTGTACCTTGGGAGTCTTCTTTAACATATGCAAGTATTATCTCAACCTCCCTTTTCCCTTCCCTTCCCCCAACCCCATAGTCTTATCATCAGCCACCCCTCACAAGCCGGGGCAGCAGCTCTATCTGCCACGGGTCCTGTCAGAAACCACCAGTTTTGCACCAAAGACGTCTCAAGAATTCTCTCCTGGTCGTCGGCTCCGGGTTCCACCCCACTGAACCTCACCTATATTCCACGACCTCCTCATTTCCAAAGCACACTGGGTGCTCATGGAAGCTGCAGGATGGACAGAGCCTCAACCGGCGGCTTTGGCACTGGGCATAGCCCCTCCACACCCCTCAGGCTCCTCCAGCAGTGACCCCCTGCCCCTGCCAGCCCCAATTCCCGATAACCCTCCGGTTCAGTTGTTGTGAGAGCAGTGCCTACGCTTCCTGCTCGAGACCCAAGTGAGGAGAAGGGAGAGATCCCTCTCCTCGCACGAAGTCACTTGACGGGGAGTCCACTTGATCAGAAGCTCTCCGTCTGGGAGCCCTGCAAAGGACAGGAATGCTGTGACCCTCCGCCTTCCCCCAGGAGCTTTGGTGTGGGGAGCACCGCAGACGTCTACACAACTTGGCGCACAACAGCATCACACCTCCGCGCCTACAGATGCGGGCGGCCGTTTTTATTCTCACCCTCTCAAGAGGCGGGGAAAGCCCTCTGGGAACGCAAGGCACACAGAGCAACCCGCTGACCCTGAGCCCCACCGGGCCCCCTGGCAAGGGGCAGTGCATCCCCGTCCAGGCAAAAACACCTGCGAAACAGGGCACTAGGCCCCTGCCCCCCGAAAACGAGGTGAAACAACAAGTGAACAGCAAGTTTACAGACCAAAGAGGACGGCCAAACTCCAGCGCTAGGGGAAAATAGCACCTAGAGCTCGAGGCTTTTTCTCATCATTCATTTCTCTCTCCATTCAACATTTTCCATTTCGTTGTTGTTTTTTTTTTTCTGTCTTTTTTCCCTTTCCAACTACTTTTTCTTTTTCTTTTAGCAACTCTTCATTTTTCAATCTTTTCTTAACTTTCATTTTTTACATTGACATTTGATACACATATTCTTCATTCTTGGATTCCTGTCGCTATATTCAATTTGATTTCTGTGTATATATGAGTTTGGCTTTCTTTACCATTTTGGGATTTAGTGACTTCCAACACACAGACCAACAGACACTCGGGACCAAGTGGCTCACCCTGTTTTGTCCACCCTGTGAGATCCTAATCTCTCTCTCCCCCATCCATTCTTCTCTGGGAAAAGTGACTAGAGGGAGGGATTCACGGCAAAAGAAAGAGCCAGAGGTAACCCTCTCGGCCACTGATCTAATGCATATGGTTTTAAGTAAGATGTCAGAGCTGGAACTCAGGATGACAATTATAGAGTTGCTAGCTGGGCTTGAAAAAAGTCTAAATGACACGAGAGACTCTCAGAGTGCAGAAATGAAATCGAATCAGGCCCAAATTCCAAAGGCTCTAACTGAGATGCAGTCTACATTGCATGTGGACACTCTAACGGCCAGGGTCAATGAGGCAGAAGACAGAGTCAGGGACACCAAAGACAAGCTGACGGAAAGGAAGGAAGCCGAGGAAAAGAGAGAAAGCCAACGAATGGACCATGGGTGGGGGAATCGAAAAATCAGTGATGCCACAAAAGGAAACAATATTGGAATTACTTCTGGCCCCGAGGGAGAAGACACAGAGGGACAGAAGATCTGTCTGTGTAGATCGTAGCTGAGAACTTCCCCAATCTGGGAGGGAAACGGGCATTCAAGTCCAAGAGGTAGAGAGGACTCTTCCCCAAATCCACAGGAATAGAGGAACACCCTAACATATACAGTGACGTTTGCAATTTCAGACACAAAGAGAAAATCCTGAAAGCAGCTTGAGACAAGAGGGTCTTCTAGCCACATACCTATCCACGGAGACCTGGCACACCAGAAAGGGCTGGCGTGATCGAGTCAGGGTACTAAATGAGAAAAACATGCAGCCAAGAATACTTTACCCAGCAAGGAGGCATTCCGAATAGGAGCAGAGATAAAGAGCTTCCAGGACAGAAAGGAACTCAAAGGATTTGGCCGCGAAACCACCCTGCAAGAAATAGGAAGGGGGATCCTGTAAGTGAAGAGACACTCCAAGAGTACCACAGACCAGAAAGAAACAGAGACCATCTACAGAATTAGGGACGTGACAGGTAACGCAATGGACTCATCTCCATCTGCTTTTTAGATTTTTTCTTTATCATTGGTCTGAAGCAATTTTATTGGGATGTAGGTTGATAAGGAGGGTTTTTTTCATGATCTTTATGTTTGGGGGTTTTGTTGGCTGGATTCCTGCATTCTTGAATCTCTGGGTGGAGAGGGTTCATACAATTCAGATAATAATCAGACATTACTTCTTCAAACAGTTTTTTTCTGTACCTCAGCCAATTTCTTATCTACCAGGCCACGTGAAATTGCTACAAAGCTCACACATACTCTAGTGTTTGTGTGCAGGGCGTGGTTTGCACCCTTCCTTTTCTCTGCTTTATTCTGGACAACTGCAATGATCATACATTCACGTTCTCTCTCTCTCTGTCTCTGTCTCTCTCTCTCTCTTTTTGCTATTTAGTGTCTAACGTGAAAGAAAGGCCATCTACTACATTTTTCATCTTAGACGTGCTACGGTTCAGCTCCAGAAGTTGGGTTTTCCTTGTTTTCATATTTTCTATATCTCTGTTTCACTTCATCCTTTGTGTACATTCTTACGTATATAAAACCTCTTTCTAACAGTGGTTTGAATGTCCATGTGCAATACTTCCATCGTCTTTTTCATTTCTGGGTAGGTTTCTATTGTTTAATCTTTCTCCTCAGTACGAGGTGAACTTTTCTCCTTCTTTGCATCCTGGTAATCTTTTGTTGGAAGGCAGCTATCGTGAATTTTAATTGTTAGATATTAACTATGGCTTATATTTCTACACATACCCTTGAGGATTGTTCTGATGGGGAGGTTCCTGGAAAACTATTTTATCCTTCCAGACTAGCTTTCCAAAGGTTTGTTAGGTGGTATCACAGTAGTCTTCAATGTATTTTGCTACTGTTCTGTTGGTATTCTGAGCTCTCTTTGCAATGTCCCACGAATTACGAGGTTTTCCACTCTGCCTGCTGCCGGTAGCACAGACTTTTCCTGATTGTGTGTGAAGGCTAGTGACATTTTCCTCTCTGCTTCCCCTGCGCTATTATTTTCCCCACACCACCTACGTTCCTCACACATGTGCCCTACTGCGGAATTCTATGACAACTCAAAAGTGATCCTAGATGGCTTTCTGAGGTCCTCTTTCTCTGTGCAGCTCTCCTCAGTATTCTGTACTGTAAACCACAGCCATATTGACTTCTCCAAACTTCCACCTTGCTGTCTCCAACTCATGGAAATGGCTGAGCTTCGCCTGTGTTCTACATTCCTGACCCGTAGACTAGAAATGAAATCTCTTTAGGCAGTAAGTTAGGGAAATGCAGAGTCCCTCATGTTTGTCTTCCCCCTTGCACTAGTCACTTCCCTGCATTGCCTGGAAATATATCGAAAGTGTTCTTTTGCCAGGGCGCCTGGGTGGCTCAGTTGCTTACGCCTCCGACTCGTGATCTGGACTCAGGTCACGAACTCAGGGTCTTGGGATCAAGACCAGCGTTGCGCATCACACTCAGCACAGAGTCGGCTTGAGATTCTGTCTCCCCTCTCCCTCTATCCTCCCCACCCCCCACACTCTGTCTCTCAAACCAACACAGAAAATCTTTCAAATAAAAGAAAATCAGTTACGTAAGAGACAGCCTCTGCAACAAGGGGAAGACCCCAGCAGGGTCCGTGCCTTGCCCAGAATCACAGACTGGTAAGAAGGCAGAACCAGGCCTGAACCCAGCTCTCCGAGTGTCCTTAACGGTGGGGCCGTGGCTGAACCTAGCTACTCACTGGGAGCTCGGGAAGAGGTTGTGCTTTGGAACTGGCTGTAGACCTGCACATGGTATGGGGGTGATGAGAAGAAGCATCGACATCCCAGGCAGGAGGCATCCCAGCACGTACCCGTCTGAGGAGGAGCCCAGGCCAGGGCAACCCACTGACGGCACCCCTGCCCGCAGGACACCCAGAGGAAAGGAGGGATGGCTCGTGACACACGACTGGCAGCGTCTAGGGGTAAGGGTGGGCTCAGCCCCTCTAAGCCAAGGCTCCAATGCCTTCTGCAGGGTTTGCCTTGGAAATTAGAAAGCCTAAGACCTGGGAAAGCTATTTCCCATCCACCCCTAGGTGGGACTCTCATCTTCTGGGCCTGCACAATACGAGTATTGGGGCCCACACATGTGCACAGATACACACACAACACAATAGGGACTGTGGGTGGCATCGGAGGAGCTACAGACTCAGAGAAGGTGAGAAAGGAAGAAAATGTGGTGGCAGGTATTCCCTACGTGGGACACCACTCCCCCAATTTCTTAGATGGTATCCCACCTATGCCTGTGGACTTCCGCAAGAAGTCCGCTGGAAAAATCCCTATCGCACAGGCAAGACACAGACCATCCCTGACGGGCACAACGGCTTCTCCGGGGTCCCAAACAGGGAAGATGGAGACTTGCGTCAGAGCCCGGGGTGTTTCTAAGCTGGGGCCCTGGCTGCACCCAGACCTTCCCTAGGGCCTGCGGAGAGGGTTGTGTTGGTGTCACCGGGTACGCATGTGGCATGGCACGCAGAAAGGGGATGAGCAGTCGGCAGCCCAGAGCACTGTTTGTGTAGGTGCTAGTCCAGGTGTGGACTCGGGGAGGGGATCCCAGGAAGTGAAGTCACTTCCCTGATAACCGACCCCCACAGAACTTGGAACCCTGGTCACCAGGCACCCACATTCTAGTGCGGTCCCGTATCAGGCTCACTTGGCCAGAGACATTCGATAGCGAAAGATGTTCTCTTGCTGCGTGCCCATTTTCCGGGGCTCTGGCTTCCAGAAACCCCGGGCTGAGGGACTTTTCACCTGCTGCAGACACTGGCTCAACCCGCGCCCCCGACGCCGCAGGGCCTTTGCCAGGAGGTGCCGGAAGGTAATACTGAGCGGCCTAGGCCAGGCCAGGCCAGGCCAGGCCAGGCCACCTCTCCGAGCCATCCCTGGGCAGCCCCATCCCCCCAGTTTCAGGGAAAGAGGGGTATGTGGGGGAGGTCCCGCCCTGGGCTGGAGGAGGTTGCAGGGCAGTGGATACCCTGGGGATGCCTTCATGCTCACACCGATGCCACGGTGGGCAGGGTGGAAAGAGGATTCCTGAGGTGCCTCTCACCAGGGCCAGAGTGAATCCAAGGCCCTCGAGCTGTGTCACTTTTCTCTCCATGGTGGAGCTGCGTGCATCCTGGGGTGTGGTGGGCCTGCAAGGGAGTCCCCTGGGTCTGAGGACCAGCAAAGGCAGCCAGACAGACCTCCGAGGCCTCCCGCCTGGCTGCCGGGCACTGTCTTTACAGAGCTCCACACAGGAGACAGGGCAGGAGCTGAACGATGGGATCCCCTGCCCCACCTCCTTGAAGGACAGGAAGGAGTCCCCTACTGCCAACAAAGTCCAGCGCTGGCTCAGGGTGAGTGGAGGTGCCGGAGGGACCCAGCACCCAGGGCACCGATGCGGCACAAAGGGACCCAGATCCCAGAAACCAGCCTCTGGGCTCCTCGGGGCTCCCTCCTGGACTCCTGCTCCCATGTGAACCTGGATCCCCATCTCCTCCCCAAACCTGCCGTCAGGGCCCTGCCAACGGCCTTGGCCCCATGCACAGTCCCTATCCACATATCTGTACGAATATCAGAAAAGCGACCTTAAACCACCTCTCATCCCTTGCTCGAGATCCTGCTGAGCTGGGAGACTTTTCCCCAAAGGGGCCTGGGGCTCATGGTACTATGCCTATTGCTCTGCCCTTTGGTTGTGAAGGAACCCATCCCTGGGGCCCCTCCAGGGTCCGGAGCAGGCGCCTCCTTGTGCTGCACAACATTCCAGAAGGCCCATCCGTTACCGCAGCCACTGAGCCCTTCACAGAGGCAGGACGTTCATGTGATTCCCTTCTGTTGCCAACTCACAGCGCTGCACGGAACATCCTACGTGCCCTAAAATCCCGAGCACCCCCACCCATGAAACAGTCTCTGTGTTCTCAAGCCTGACATACATCGTCAGAAATCACAGGGACGATGCCGTTAGTGCAGGGAGCGGCTGTCAATACTCCGCTAACGATCTGACCTGAGATACCGACGTCCATTCACACACCCCCCACCTCACATCCCCGTATTGTTGCCATTCTCCTTTTTCCCTAAAGAGATTGCACGAGTTATGTTTTTGAGAGACAGACAGAGACAGAGACAGAGACAGAGACGGGGGTTGGAGACACAGAGGGAGAGACAGGATCCTCAAGCAGACCCTGCCCTAAGTGCGAAGCCTGACGACGGACTCGATCTCAGGACGCGCGCATCAGGAGCTCAGCCGAAACCAAGAGGCGGACCCTGAACCCACGGAACCAGCCAGGCACCTTGCTCCTTTTGTCTACTGTGGGCCCTCCTGTCCCACCTCTTTGCCTACGTCACCGAGAGCCTGGGGGTTTGCTCTGGGCTCCAACCCCCAACCCTCCTGGTGACCGCAGTGAAGACCGCATGTCTCCCCTGTCCCACCTCAGGCTAGAAAGGCCTCAACCGTGAAGAGCAATGGGACCTGCGTGGTGCGGCCCCAACGGGCAGAGCTGCTGAAGAAGCGAGTAGAACACCTGCTGCCCGCCTTCCTAGACGGAGACCTCAGCTACGTCTCCATGTTCCTGGCCACATACAGAGCTTATGCTACCACCCAGGAGGTGCTGGACCAGCTGGTGACAAGGTGAGCACCCTGCCCCTCCACAGCCCAGTGGGATTTGCCCACCTCCTGCCTGGGAGTCTGGGGAATGCCACCCAACTTCGCGGAGCCTCAGTGGGCTCCTCGGACTGGGGCAGAGTTATTACAGGGACTCAGTGGGGTCCTGGAGGGTAAGGACACCTGGGCGCCTGGCCCTGTGGAAAGGTCCTCTACGGGGGCTGTGGTCGTGCTCGTGGATCATCGTCCCGCTCCCCATGAAGAAGCCTCTGCCTCAGCCCTCACCGTCACCACGGTCTTGAGCTGGGCTCTTTTCCCCTTGGAAAAGGACATCTGACACTCCATCTGGGGTCTGTGTCCTGGGTGAGACCAGAGCAGGCATGCCCGGGCATGAGCAGGGGGCCCCAGGCCCACTCAGCTCTCTGGGATGGGGCTGGTGGGGGCCCTTTCATTCATCGAGCATAAAGGATGGATGCCCTTCTAGGTGCAGACCTGCAGACGCTTCCCTGGGCGCTGACTGTGATCCCACGCACACAGCAGACAGCACCCGGGAGCACCCCAGGGCTCCATTCTAGTCGGCAGTCAGACAGTGACACTAGATACGATGAGAGGGAGGGTTCACAGGGCATTTCATGCGATCCCCCCACCACCCCTCCGGCCTCCTCTAGCTACGGATGCGTCCTCTCTTCCTGGGACGAGATCGGCGGAGACCAGGAGCAGCGGGGCACGTGAGTGAGCTTTGGCTAATGCACAGGGCCCTTCCTTCTTCGAGAGGGCAGCGAGGGGACTGTGATCTGGGGGCTGCTGGACCCTCATCCCACACATCTGCCATTCCTGTGAGAGGGTCCAGGTCTGAGGGCTGCTTCTGCAGAAGAGGAAAGGGGGCCTGGAGAGCCCTGGGTGGGGTGTGGGCACTGTGGGAGAGCAGAGCGGGCTGGAGGGCCGCCTCAGCCCCTAACAGAGTCATTCCCCATCCCCGCCGCCTCTCAGCCCTGTCTCTACCCTAATCCTGGGACCCAGAACAAAGGGCGTGGCTTCCACACATCTGGTGGAACGTCGACACTGGGTGCTCAGCAGGTACTCAGGAGACCCAGGGAGGGCTCGGGGACTGGACGTCCCCCAGCCAGTGGGAGATTAGTGTCCACGCAAGGACACCCTCTCCTGGCACCTACTGAACGAGGCAGCACGTAGGCACGGGAGGGGAAGTGGGCGGTATCGGGAGGGTCCTGGGAAGGCCAGGGATGGGACAGAGTCCCTTAGTTCCCTCCTTGATTGGATAGTCATAGCAATGACCACGCCAGACACGCCACCCCTCCCTGCCCACATGCAGTGCAAGTCACGCGGCAAGTGGGCAGGGAGACTGAGCAGGGTGTCCAGCTTCCGCTTGGAGGACAGAAATGGTCACACCAGGGGTCAAGGACTCCCACTCACAGAGGCTTTGGGCCAGCCCCTCCTCAGTGACCAGGCCTGCCTCAGGCAGCTCTGCCACATCACAGGTGGACATGGAGTAGGAATGGGCTCTGACAGCCAGGAGCCGGGGACCCAGGGGCCCAGGTTCCGACAGGGGCTCCCTGGGGCATCCGCGTGGGAGGTGCCCTGTCCTCTGACTCCTCTGCCCACCTGTCTGTCCCCAGGGTCATCTCCTCCATCCTGGGCACCTGGCTGGACCACTACCCTGAAGATTTCTTCCAGCCCCCGGAATTTCCCTGCCTAAAGACACTACTGGCATACGTAGGGTTCCTCGTGCCAGGCTCAGACCTGGAGCAACGTGCCTGGCTCCTCCTCTCTCGGCTGCGACACCTCGAGCCCGCTGAGCCGGAGGCTGGGGGTGAGGAGGACTGGGGGTGACTGATGGAGGCCTGTGGAGGGGAGAGAGTGGGCCACACAGAGCAAGCCTCCACAGACTGCAGTGTGGCTGGGAGCAAGGAGTGGTCTCAGATCACTGTCCCCATGGGCTACAGTTTGGGGAGACCACCCAGGGATGGGTTCTTAGACAATACTGAGTGGTGGGCAAAGTTGCCTTCATTTGGAAGGGACATGGAAAGACAATCATGATGACCATACTTTCTCTTCTTGGAGCGACAGCAGCAGCCCCACAGCGAGATCCGCAACCGCGCCGAAAGCTAGTCCCAGCTCCCACTGTGGTGCCTGATGCAGCTTCAGAGCCTGAGCTGGAAAATCCCATCACTGCTGCTGGAGCTCAGCAACTCAAAAGAGCAGGGACGTCATCTGTCGTGTCGGGCCCAGTGCAGCTGGTGGTCAGAGCTCTGATCCACCGTGAGGACGTCCAAGAGTCACCTGCACCCTTGGAAAGCCAGGAGCCTCAGCAGGCCCCAGCACCAGCCACGGAGGTCCCTGAAGAGCCCGAGATGACACCTCCCACGTCAGAGCCACGGCAGGATATACTCCCAGCTCTGACTCTCTGTCGGGAGCTACAAGAGTCACCTGCACCTTTGGAAAGCCTGGAGCCCGAGCAGGCTCCAGCACTACCTATGGAGGTCCCTGAGGGGACCCTGATGCCACCTGCCCTGTCGGAGACGGCGCAGGACATACTCACTGCTCTGACTCCCTCTCAGGAGCTCCAGGAGCCACGTCCGGCCTTGGCAGCGCCGGAGCCCGAGCAGCCTGCAGCACCACCTTCGGAGGTCCCTGAAGAGCCCCTTAGGCCGCGTCCCATGTCACAGCCAACAGAGGATATACTCCCAGCTCTGACTCCCTATCAGGAGCTTGAAGACCCACCTGCACCTTTCGCAGCCCCAGCGCCCACGCACGCTGCAGCACTAGCTCTGGAGGTCCCTGAAGGGTCCCTTATGCCACTTGCCATGTCAGAGGAAGCGGAGGATACACTCACAGCTCTGACGAACGGTCATGAGCTGCAAGAGCCACTGGCATCTATGGCAGCCCCAGAGCCCGAGCAGGCTCCTGCTCCAGCTATGGAGGTCCCTGAAGGGCCCCTGATGCCACCTGCCCTGTCAGAGCCGGCGCAGGACATACTCACAGCTCTGACTCCCTGTCAGAAGCTCCAAGAGCCACCTGCGCCCTTGGCAGCCCCGGAGCCCGAGGAGGCTGCAGTCCTAGCTATGGAGGTCCCTCAAGAGCCCCTCAGGCCACGTGACATGTCAGACCCAGCGGAGGATATACTCACAGCTCTGACTCTCTGTCAGGTGCTAGAAAGGTCACCTGCACCTTTGACAGTGCGGGAATCTGAGCAGGCTCCGGCACCAGCCATGGAGGTCCCTGAAGAGCCCGTGATGACACCTGCCATTTCAGAGCCACGGCAGGATATACTCCCAGCTCTGACTCTCTGTCGGGAGCTACAAGAGTCACCTGCACCTTTGGAAAGCCTGGAGCCCGAGCAGGCTCCAGCACTACCTATGGAGGTCCCTGAGGGGACCCTGATGCCACCTGCCCTGTTGGAGACGGCGCAGGACATACTCACTGCTCTGACTCCCTCTCAGGAGCTCCAGGAGCCACGTCCGGCCTTGGCAGCTTCGGAGCCCGAGCAGCCTGCAGCACCACCTTCGGAGGTCCCTGAAGAGCCCCTTAGGCCGCGTCCCATGTCACAGCCAACAGAGGATATACTCCCAGCTCTGACTCCCTGTCAGGAGCTTGAGGACCGCCCTGTACTTTTCGCAGCCCCAGCATCCGCGCACGCTGCAGCACTAGCTACGGAGGTCCCTGAAGGGCCCCTGATGCCACTTGCCATGTCTGAGCCACCGGAGGATGTACACAGCACTCTGACCCCCTGTCAGCAGCTCCAAGAGCCACCTCCGGCCTTGGCTGCGCCGGAGCCCGAGAAGCCTGCAGCACCAGATTCGGAGGTCCCTGAAGAGCCCCTTAGGCCGCGTCCCATGTCACAGCCAACAGAGGATATACTCCCAGCTCTGACTCCCTATCAGGAGCTTGAAGACCCACCTGCACCTTTCGCAGCCCCAGCGCCCACGCACGCTGCAGCACAAGCTCTGGAGGTCCCTGAAGGGTCCCTTATGCCACTTGCCATGTCAGAGGAAGCGGAGGATACACTCACAGCTCTGACGAACGGTCATGAGCTGCAAGAGCCACTGGCATCTATGGCAGCCCCAGAGCCCGAGCAGGCTCCTGCTCCAGCTATGGAGGTCCCTGAAGGGCCCCTGATGCCACCTGCCCTGTCAGAGCCGGCGCAGGACATACTCACAGCTCTGACTCCCTGTCAGAAGCTCCAAGAGCCACCTGCGCCCTTGGCAGCCCCGGAGCCCGAGGAGGCTGCAGTCCTAGCTATGGAGGTCCCTCAAGAGCCCCTCAGGCCACGTGACATGTCAGACCCAGCGGAGGATATACTCACAGCTCTGACTCTCTGTCAGGTGCTAGAAAGGTCACCTGCACCTTTGACAGTGCGGGAATCTGAGCAGGCTCCGGCACCAGCCATGGAGGTCCCTGAAGAGCCCGTGATGACACCTGCCATTTCAGAGCCACGGCAGGATATACTCCCAGCTCTGACTCTCTGTCGGGAGCTACAAGAGTCACCTGCACCTTTGGAAAGCCTGGAGCCCGAGCAGGCTCCAGCACTACCTATGGAGGTCCCTGAGGGGACCCTGATGCCACCTGCCCTGTCGGAGCCGGCGCAGGACATACTCACTGCTCTGAGTCCCTGTCAGGAGCTCCAAGGGCCACCTCCGCCCTTGGCAGCACCGGAACCCGAGCAGCGTGCAGCGCCAGCTACGGAAGTCCCTGAAGAGCCCCTTGGGCCACGTCCCATATCAGAGCCAACAGAGGATATACTCAGGGCTCTGACCCTCTCTCAGGTGCAAGAAGAGTCACCTGCACCTTTGACAGTGCGGGAGCCTGAGCAGGCTCCGGCACCAGCCATGGAGGTCGCTGAAGAGCGCGTGATGACAGCTCCCATTTCAGGGCCACGGCAGGATATACTCAAAGCTCTGACAGCATGTCAGGATCTTGAAGACCCACCTGCACCTTTCGCAGCCCGAGCACCCGCGCATGCTGCAACACTAACTATGGAGGTCCCTGAAGGGCCCCTGATGCCACCTGCCCTGTCGGAGCCGGCGCAGGACATGCTCACTGCTCTGACTCCCTGTCAGGAGCTCCAAGAGCCACCTCCGCCCTTGGCAGCGCCGGAGCCCGAGCAGCCTGCAGCACCAGCTTCGGAGGTCCCTGAAGAGCCCCTTGGGCCACGTCTCATGTCACAGCCCACAGATGATATACTCCCAGCTCTGACTCCCTGTCAGGAGCTTGAAGACCGACCGGCACTTTTCGCAGCCCCGGCGCCCACGCACGCTGCAGCACCAACTATGGAGGTTCCTGAAGGGCCCCCGATGCCACTTGCCATGTCAGAGGAAGCGGAGGATACACTCACAGCTCTGACGAACGGTCATGAGCTGCAAGAGCCACTGGCATCTATGGCAGCCCCAGAGCCCGAGCAGGCTCCAGCTCCAGCTATGGAGGTCCCTGAAAGGCCCCTGATGCCACCTGCCCTGTCGAAGACGGCGCAGGAGATACAAACAGCTCTGACTCCCTGTCAGAAGCTCCAAGAGCCACCTGCGCCCTTGGCAGCCCCGGAGCCCGAGCTGGCTCCAGTCCTACCTATGCAGGTCCCTGAAGAGCCCCTTTGGCCACGTGACATGTCAGAGCCAGCGGAGGCTATACTCACAACTCGGACTCTCTGTCGGGAGCTAGAAGAGTCACCTGCACCTTTTGCAGCCCCGGCGCCCGCGCACGCTGCAGCACTAGCTCTGGAGGTCCCTGAAGGGCCCCTGATGCCACCTGCCCTGTCAGAGCCGGCGCAGGACATACTCACTGCTCTGACTCCCTGTCAGGAGCTCCAAGAGCCACCTCCGCCCTTGGCAGCACCGGAACCCGAGCAGCCTGCAGCACCAGCTACGGAGGTCCCTGAGGAGCCCCTTAGGCCACGTCCCATATCAGAGCCAACAGAGGATATACTCAGGGCGCTGACCCTCTCTCAGGTGCAAGAAGAGTCACCTGCACCTTTGACAGCGCGGGAGCCTGAGCAGGCTCCGGCACCAGCCATGGAGGTCCCTGAAGAGCGCGTGATGACAGCTCCCATTTCAGAGCCACGGCAGGATATACTCAGCGCTCTGACTCCCTGTCAGGAGCTTGAAGACCCACCTGCACCTTTGGCAGCCCCGGTGCCCGCGCACGCTGCGGCACTAACTATGGAGGTCCCTGAAGGGCCCCTGATGTCACTTGCCTTCTCAGAGCCAGCGGAGGATATACACAGAGCTCTGACTCCCTGTCAGCAGCTCCAAGAGCCACCTGCACCTTTGGCAGCCCCGGAGTCCAAGCAGGCTACAGCATCAGTTATCGGGCTTGCCGAAGGGCGCCGCCTACCAACTCTCTCAGTGGAGCATACGGCCTCGGCCCCGGCCCCGGAGCAGCAGTTCCTGCTCGCTGAATCCCCAAAGGACGGCTTCCCCTCCCCTGTCATTCCAGTGTTTCTAATTTTTGCGTTGTTCATGCACCTATTTCATAGCTTAATACATCCTGGTCTATAAATAAAGGATAAATTGAGTTTTCATGGAATTTTACTCTGATCCTTTTAAACTGTACCTCCAGGTGTCATTAGGTACACAGTGTTTCACAACCTGTCCTTCTACAATATTTCCCTCCCAGACACTCCCGTGCCACTCGTCAGATACTGCTCATTCCCTCAGCCCAGTCCCTGTAGCCACGGCTCCCCTCTCATCTCCGCCTCTGTGAGTTACTTCTTCTGGGTTTTCATGTGTGTGGGATCAGGCAGTGTGGCCTTTTTGTATCTAGCTACATAACCTATGAGTGATTCATTTTTTTTTTCAGCTTTTTTTCTCTTAAAAAACAAACAAACACAGAAAAACAAAAACAGAAACAAACAAACAAAAAAAAAACCCTTTTCACTACAAAGGAATATTGCTGATACAATACTGCGCATGTGAAGCCCCAAAATGAAATGTTTTCATGATCTGGGATAGGCTTCCCTTTTGTAAGTGTGACCCAGGAGCCAGAAATCTCTGGGTCCAGGAGACACCTTCAAAATCTTTCATTTTCCTGGATAGGCCAGGTTTCAATGATTCTAATGTGCATGTTATAAAAATATTAAGACTGCATATTAAATCTTCCTCTTTATTACAAACATATCAGGTAATTTAAAAGTTCTCTAAGGTTTCAGCCAGATTACGTTTTGGTAGCAAAAGAGTGATGTAAATATGAAGAAAGGAAGACACATTCCTTCTACCTTCTACCATGATAGCCCATAACACATGGCGTCCCTCTTCCAGTCCTTTCCCTCGGAGTGTATGGGTGAGTGAGAGCGGGGGAGGGGGTTTGCCTGTGTGGGGGACAGGGTGGGGCAGGGAGGGTTCCACAGCTGGGCTCTTGTTCGGCCTGAGGTCCCCACAGTGGACAGGCACTGCTACTCCTCTCCTGTCCCCTTCTGCATTTTCAGGGGCTACACATCATTTACTCAGCAGCACCACCTGCCCAACAACTGAGACCTCTCCAATTCTTTGAGTCTCCTCCTTAAAGTGAAGAGTACAATGTGCCGTAAATCTCTTCTGCTTTAGGGCTGTCTCCTAAAAGCACAATTTCTGGAACACACGCTAGTCCCATTGTTGGGAGTATTGGCTGCAGGGTCCTCTAGCTATACTCTCTTTCTTTCCGTGGAGCCTTGCTCGGGAAAGGAGGGTCCCCGGAGACTAGAGATGAACCCTGAAATCACGAGGAAGACAAGCCAGCACTGAGGCCACCAGGCTACCTGGGCGGGACCCGTGGAGCACGGGAGAGCCTGTCCCTACCGCCCTCATGGATCCTCCCTCCACAAGCAGCCCTGCCCCCCCACCCCACCCCCACCCCCCGTCCTGGAACACCCCTCATCCAGACCCCGTCCCGGGACACACCCCAGCCACTCCAGCCCCTCTTGCTCTAGAACTCAGCTTCTAAGTAGAGCAACCGGGTCCTGCTTCCAGGCCAGCAGAGGGGCGTCGGCCGGGCCACACTTGTCTGCTTGCTCCGGGTCCATCCTTTTTGGGCCCTCTCCTCGCAGGAAGGAACCAACCTCTCAGGGCCGCTCAGCTCAGGGAGTCACAGACATGACCTGAATGTGTTCATCCATATGTCCACTAGGTGGCAACAGCGAGAACTGCTTGAACCTCTGTGAACAGGAGGGACCTTTACTGAGGAGGCAAGAGAAGGCTAGCTGAGGAGGACAAAGCCGGAACTGACACCCCACACCCACCCCCCACCATGGGGTGGACGTGACATTCCTCAGGCACTCCCGGCTGCCCTAAAGGGCAAAGAAATAGTTCACCTATAGACACCACAATCCTGCAAGACTTAAGTCTCCCTCAGTTTCCCAACGTCTTAGCACTTTACAAGAACCAAGCCTTTCTATCAATTACTTAGCTTCCTGAAGGGAAAGTAGATACAATGAAATGTCCTTCTAATCTGCAGCCTCCAGGAAGTTCCCAACCGTCTTAATGTCCATGCCTTGCTAGAGGGCAAAACCACCTTCCCTAGACAATGGCAAGGCCTCTGTACCTTGGGAGTCTTCTTTAACATATGCAAGTATTATCTCAACCTCCCTTTTCCCTTCCCTTCCCCCAACCCCATAGTCTTATCATCAGCCACCCCTCACAAGCCGGGGCAGCAGCTCTATCTGCCACGGGTCCTGTCAGAAACCACCAGTTTTGCACCAAAGACGTCTCAAGAATTCTCTCCTGGTCGTCGGCTCCGGGTTCCACCCCACTGAACCTCACCTATATTCCACGACCTCCTCATTTCCAAAGCACACTGGGTGCTCATGGAAGCTGCAGGATGGACAGAGCCTCAACCGGCGGCTTTGGCACTGGGCATAGCCCCTCCACACCCCTCAGGCTCCTCCAGCAGTGACCCCCTGCCCCTGCCAGCCCCAATTCCCGATAACCCTCCGGTTCAGTTGTTGTGAGAGCAGTGCCTACGCTTCCTGCTCGAGACCCAAGTGAGGAGAAGGGAGAGATCCCTCTCCTCGCACGAAGTCACTTGACGGGGAGTCCACTTGATCAGAAGCTCTCCGTCTGGGAGCCCTGCAAAGGACAGGAATGCTGTGACCCTCCGCCTTCCCCCAGGAGCTTTGGTGTGGGGAGCACCGCAGACGTCTACACAACTTGGCGCACAACAGCATCACACCTCCGCGCCTACAGATGCGGGCGGCCGTTTTTATTCTCACCCTCTCAAGAGGCGGGGAAAGCCCTCTGGGAACGCAAGGCACACAGAGCAACCCGCTGACCCTGAGCCCCACCGGGCCCCCTGGCAAGGGGCAGTGCATCCCCGTCCAGGCAAAAACACCTGCGAAACAGGGCACTAGGCCCCTGCCCCCCGAAAACGAGGTGAAACAACAAGTGAACAGCAAGTTTACAGACCAAAGAGGACGGCCAAACTCCAGCGCTAGGGGAAAATAGCACCTAGAGCTCGAGGCTTTTTCTCATCATTCATTTCTCTCTCCATTCAACATTTTCCATTTCGTTGTTGTTTTTTTTTTTCTGTCTTTTTTCCCTTTCCAACTACTTTTTCTTTTTCTTTTAGCAACTCTTCATTTTTCAATCTTTTCTTAACTTTCATTTTTTACATTGACATTTGATACACATATTCTTCATTCTTGGATTCCTGTCGCTATATTCAATTTGATTTCTGTGTATATATGAGTTTGGCTTTCTTTACCATTTTGGGATTTAGTGACTTCCAACACACAGACCAACAGACACTCGGGACCAAGTGGCTCACCCTGTTTTGTCCACCCTGTGAGATCCTAATCTCTCTCTCCCCCATCCATTCTTCTCTGGGAAAAGTGACTAGAGGGAGGGATTCACGGCAAAAGAAAGAGCCAGAGGTAACCCTCTCGGCCACTGATCTAATGCATATGGTTTTAAGTAAGATGTCAGAGCTGGAACTCAGGATGACAATTATAGAGTTGCTAGCTGGGCTTGAAAAAAGTCTAAATGACACGAGAGACTCTCAGAGTGCAGAAATGAAATCGAATCAGGCCCAAATTCCAAAGGCTCTAACTGAGATGCAGTCTACATTGCATGTGGACACTCTAACGGCCAGGGTCAATGAGGCAGAAGACAGAGTCAGGGACACCAAAGACAAGCTGACGGAAAGGAAGGAAGCCGAGGAAAAGAGAGAAAGCCAACGAATGGACCATGGGTGGGGGAATCGAAAAATCAGTGATGCCACAAAAGGAAACAATATTGGAATTACTTCTGGCCCCGAGGGAGAAGACACAGAGGGACAGAAGATCTGTCTGTGTAGATCGTAGCTGAGAACTTCCCCAATCTGGGAGGGAAACGGGCATTCAAGTCCAAGAGGTAGAGAGGACTCTTCCCCAAATCCACAGGAATAGAGGAACACCCTAACATATACAGTGACGTTTGCAATTTCAGACACAAAGAGAAAATCCTGAAAGCAGCTTGAGACAAGAGGGTCTTCTAGCCACATACCTATCCACGGAGACCTGGCACACCAGAAAGGGCTGGCGTGATCGAGTCAGGGTACTAAATGAGAAAAACATGCAGCCAAGAATACTTTACCCAGCAAGGAGGCATTCCGAATAGGAGCAGAGATAAAGAGCTTCCAGGACAGAAAGGAACTCAAAGGATTTGGCCGCGAAACCACCCTGCAAGAAATAGGAAGGGGGATCCTGTAAGTGAAGAGACACTCCAAGAGTACCACAGACCAGAAAGAAACAGAGACCATCTACAGAATTAGGGACGTGACAGGTAACGCAATGGACTCATCTCCATCTGCTTTTTAGATTTTTTCTTTATCATTGGTCTGAAGCAATTTTATTGGGATGTAGGTTGATAAGGAGGGTTTTTTTCATGATCTTTATGTTTGGGGGTTTTGTTGGCTGGATTCCTGCATTCTTGAATCTCTGGGTGGAGAGGGTTCATACAATTCAGATAATAATCAGACATTACTTCTTCAAACAGTTTTTTTCTGTACCTCAGCCAATTTCTTATCTACCAGGCCACGTGAAATTGCTACAAAGCTCACACATACTCTAGTGTTTGTGTGCAGGGCGTGGTTTGCACCCTTCCTTTTCTCTGCTTTATTCTGGACAACTGCAATGATCATACATTCACGTTCTCTCTCTCTCTGTCTCTGTCTCTCTCTCTCTCTTTTTGCTATTTAGTGTCTAACGTGAAAGAAAGGCCATCTACTACATTTTTCATCTTAGACGTGCTACGGTTCAGCTCCAGAAGTTGGGTTTTCCTTGTTTTCATATTTTCTATATCTCTGTTTCACTTCATCCTTTGTGTACATTCTTACGTATATAAAACCTCTTTCTAACAGTGGTTTGAATGTCCATGTGCAATACTTCCATCGTCTTTTTCATTTCTGGGTAGGTTTCTATTGTTTAATCTTTCTCCTCAGTACGAGGTGAACTTTTCTCCTTCTTTGCATCCTGGTAATCTTTTGTTGGAAGGCAGCTATCGTGAATTTTAATTGTTAGATATTAACTATGGCTTATATTTCTACACATACCCTTGAGGATTGTTCTGATGGGGAGGTTCCTGGAAAACTATTTTATCCTTCCAGACTAGCTTTCCAAAGGTTTGTTAGGTGGTATCACAGTAGTCTTCAATGTATTTTGCTACTGTTCTGTTGGTATTCTGAGCTCTCTTTGCAATGTCCCATGAATTACGAGGTTTTCCACTCTGCCTGCTGCCGGTAGCACAGACTTTTCCTGATTGTGTGTGAAGGCTAGTGACATTTTCCTCTCTGCTTCCCCTGCGCTATTATTTTCCCCACACCACCTACGTTCCTCACACATGTGCCCTACTGCGGAATTCTATGACAACTCAAAAGTGATCCTAGATGGCTTTCTGAGGTCCTCTTTCTCTGTGCAGCTCTCCTCAGTATTCTGTACTGTAAACCACAGCCATATTGACTTCTCCAAACTTCCACCTTGCTGTCTCCAACTCATGGAAATGGCTGAGCTTCGCCTGTGTTCTACATTCCTGACCCGTAGACTAGAAATGAAATCTCTTTAGGCAGTAAGTTAGGGAAATGCAGAGTCCCTCATGTTTGTCTTCCCCCTTGCACTAGTCACTTCCCTGCATTGCCTGGAAATATATCGAAAGTGTTCTTTTGCCAGGGCGCCTGGGTGGCTCAGTTGCTTACGCCTCCGACTCGTGATCTGGACTCAGGTCACGAACTCAGGGTCTTGGGATCAAGACCAGCGTTGCGCATCACACTCAGCACAGAGTCGGCTTGAGATTCTGTCTCCCCTCTCCCTCTATCCTCCCCACCCCCCACACTCTGTCTCTCAAACCAACACAGAAAATCTTTCAAATAAAAGAAAATCAGTTACGTAAGAGACAGCCTCTGCAACAAGGGGAAGACCCCAGCAGGGTCCGTGCCTTGCCCAGAATCACAGACTGGTAAGAAGGCAGAACCAGGCCTGAACCCAGCTCTCCGAGTGTCCTTAACGGTGGGGCCGTGGCTGAACCTAGCTACTCACTGGGAGCTCGGGAAGAGGTTGTGCTTTGGAACTGGCTGTAGACCTGCACATGGTATGGGGGTGATGAGAAGAAGCATCGACATCCCAGGCAGGAGGCATCCCAGCACGTACCCGTCTGAGGAGGAGCCCAGGCCAGGGCAACCCACTGACGGCACCCCTGCCCGCAGGACACCCAGAGGAAAGGAGGGATGGCTCGTGACACACGACTGGCAGCGTCTAGGGGTAAGGGTGGGCTCAGCCCCTCTAAGCCAAGGCTCCAATGCCTTCTGCAGGGTTTGCCTTGGAAATTAGAAAGCCTAAGACCTGGGAAAGCTATTTCCCATCCACCCCTAGGTGGGACTCTCATCTTCTGGGCCTGCACAATACGAGTATTGGGGCCCACACATGTGCACAGATACACACACAACACAATAGGGACTGTGGGTGGCATCGGAGGAGCTACAGACTCAGAGAAGGTGAGAAAGGAAGAAAATGTGGTGGCAGGTATTCCCTACGTGGGACACCACTCCCCCAATTTCTTAGATGGTATCCCACCTATGCCTGTGGACTTCCGCAAGAAGTCCGCTGGAAAAATCCCTATCGCACAGGCAAGACACAGACCATCCCTGACGGGCACAACGGCTTCTCCGGGGTCCCAAACAGGGAAGATGGAGACTTGCGTCAGAGCCCGGGGTGTTTCTAAGCTGGGGCCCTGGCTGCACCCAGACCTTCCCTAGGGCCTGCGGAGAGGGTTGTGTTGGTGTCACCGGGTACGCATGTGGCATGGCACGCAGAAAGGGGATGAGCAGTCGGCAGCCCAGAGCACTGTTTGTGTAGGTGCTAGTCCAGGTGTGGACTCGGGGAGGGGATCCCAGGAAGTGAAGTCACTTCCCTGATAACCGACCCCCACAGAACTTGGAACCCTGGTCACCAGGCACCCACATTCTAGTGCGGTCCCGTATCAGGCTCACTTGGCCAGAGACATTCGATAGCGAAAGATGTTCTCTTGCTGCGTGCCCATTTTCCGGGGCTCTGGCTTCCAGAAACCCCGGGCTGAGGGACTTTTCACCTGCTGCAGACACTGGCTCAACCCGCGCCCCCGACGCCGCAGGGCCTTTGCCAGGAGGTGCCGGAAGGTAATACTGAGCGGCCTAGGCCAGGCCAGGCCAGGCCAGGCCAGGCCACCTCTCCGAGCCATCCCTGGGCAGCCCCATCCCCCCAGTTTCAGGGAAAGAGGGGTATGTGGGGGAGGTCCCGCCCTGGGCTGGAGGAGGTTGCAGGGCAGTGGATACCCTGGGGATGCCTTCATGCTCACACCGATGCCACGGTGGGCAGGGTGGAAAGAGGATTCCTGAGGTGCCTCTCACCAGGGCCAGAGTGAATCCAAGGCCCTCGAGCTGTGTCACTTTTCTCTCCATGGTGGAGCTGCGTGCATCCTGGGGTGTGGTGGGCCTGCAAGGGAGTCCCCTGGGTCTGAGGACCAGCAAAGGCAGCCAGACAGACCTCCGAGGCCTCCCGCCTGGCTGCCGGGCACTGTCTTTACAGAGCTCCACACAGGAGACAGGGCAGGAGCTGAACGATGGGATCCCCTGCCCCACCTCCTTGAAGGACAGGAAGGAGTCCCCTACTGCCAACAAAGTCCAGCGCTGGCTCAGGGTGAGTGGAGGTGCCGGAGGGACCCAGCACCCAGGGCACCGATGCGGCACAAAGGGACCCAGATCCCAGAAACCAGCCTCTGGGCTCCTCGGGGCTCCCTCCTGGACTCCTGCTCCCATGTGAACCTGGATCCCCATCTCCTCCCCAAACCTGCCGTCAGGGCCCTGCCAACGGCCTTGGCCCCATGCACAGTCCCTATCCACATATCTGTACGAATATCAGAAAAGCGACCTTAAACCACCTCTCATCCCTTGCTCGAGATCCTGCTGAGCTGGGAGACTTTTCCCCAAAGGGGCCTGGGGCTCATGGTACTATGCCTATTGCTCTGCCCTTTGGTTGTGAAGGAACCCATCCCTGGGGCCCCTCCAGGGTCCGGAGCAGGCGCCTCCTTGTGCTGCACAACATTCCAGAAGGCCCATCCGTTACCGCAGCCACTGAGCCCTTCACAGAGGCAGGACGTTCATGTGATTCCCTTCTGTTGCCAACTCACAGCGCTGCACGGAACATCCTACGTGCCCTAAAATCCCGAGCACCCCCACCCATGAAACAGTCTCTGTGTTCTCAAGCCTGACATACATCGTCAGAAATCACAGGGACGATGCCGTTAGTGCAGGGAGCGGCTGTCAATACTCCGCTAACGATCTGACCTGAGATACCGACGTCCATTCACACACCCCCCACCTCACATCCCCGTATTGTTGCCATTCTCCTTTTTCCCTAAAGAGATTGCACGAGTTATGTTTTTGAGAGACAGACAGAGACAGAGACAGAGACAGAGACGGGGGTTGGAGACACAGAGGGAGAGACAGGATCCTCAAGCAGACCCTGCCCTAAGTGCGAAGCCTGACGACGGACTCGATCTCAGGACGCGCGCATCAGGAGCTCAGCCGAAACCAAGAGGCGGACCCTGAACCCACGGAACCAGCCAGGCACCTTGCTCCTTTTGTCTACTGTGGGCCCTCCTGTCCCACCTCTTTGCCTACGTCACCGAGAGCCTGGGGGTTTGCTCTGGGCTCCAACCCCCAACCCTCCTGGTGACCGCAGTGAAGACCGCATGTCTCCCCTGTCCCACCTCAGGCTAGAAAGGCCTCAACCGTGAAGAGCAATGGGAGCTGCGTGGTGCGGCCCCAACGGGCAGAGCTGCTGAAGAAGCGAGTAGAACACCTGCTGCCCGCCTTCCTAGACGGAGACCTCAGCTACGTCTCCATGTTCCTGGCCACATACAGAGCTTATGCTACCACCCAGGAGGTGCTGGACCAGCTGGTGACAAGGTGAGCACCCTGCCCCTCCACAGCCCAGTGGGATTTGCCCACCTCCTGCCTGGGAGTCTGGGGAATGCCACCCAACTTCGCGGAGCCTCAGTGGGCTCCTCGGACTGGGGCAGAGTTATTACAGGGACTCAGTGGGGTCCTGGAGGGTAAGGACACCTGGGCGCCTGGCCCTGTGGAAAGGTCCTCTACGGGGGCTGTGGTCGTGCTCGTGGATCATCGTCCCGCTCCCCATGAAGAAGCCTCTGCCTCAGCCCTCACCGTCACCACGGTCTTGAGCTGGGCTCTTTTCCCCTTGGAAAAGGACATCTGACACTCCATCTGGGGTCTGTGTCCTGGGTGAGACCAGAGCAGGCATGCCCGGGCATGAGCAGGGGGCCCCAGGCCCACTCAGCTCTCTGGGATGGGGCTGGTGGGGGCCCTTTCATTCATCGAGCATAAAGGATGGATGCCCTTCTAGGTGCAGACCTGCAGACGCTTCCCTGGGCGCTGACTGTGATCCCACGCACACAGCAGACAGCACCCGGGAGCACCCCAGGGCTCCATTCTAGTCGGCAGTCAGACAGTGACACTAGATACGATGAGAGGGAGGGTTCACAGGGCATTTCATGCGATCCCCCCACCACCCCTCCGGCCTCCTCTAGCTACGGATGCGTCCTCTCTTCCTGGGACGAGATCGGCGGAGACCAGGAGCAGCGGGGCACGTGAGTGAGCTTTGGCTAATGCACAGGGCCCTTCCTTCTTCGAGAGGGCAGCGAGGGGACTGTGATCTGGGGGCTGCTGGACCCTCATCCCACACATCTGCCATTCCTGTGAGAGGGTCCAGGTCTGAGGGCTGCTTCTGCAGAAGAGGAAAGGGGGCCTGGAGAGCCCTGGGTGGGGTGTGGGCACTGTGGGAGAGCAGAGCGGGCTGGAGGGCCGCCTCAGCCCCTAACAGAGTCATTCCCCATCCCCGCCGCCTCTCAGCCCTGTCTCTACCCTAATCCTGGGACCCAGAACAAAGGGCGTGGCTTCCACACATCTGGTGGAACGTCGACACTGGGTGCTCAGCAGGTACTCAGGAGACCCAGGGAGGGCTCGGGGACTGGACGTCCCCCAGCCAGTGGGAGATTAGTGTCCACGCAAGGACACCCTCTCCTGGCACCTACTGAACGAGGCAGCACGTAGGCACGGGAGGGGAAGTGGGCGGTATCGGGAGGGTCCTGGGAAGGCCAGGGATGGGACAGAGTCCCTTAGTTCCCTCCTTGATTGGATAGTCATAGCAATGACCACGCCAGACACGCCACCCCTCCCTGCCCACATGCAGTGCAAGTCACGCGGCAAGTGGGCAGGGAGACTGAGCAGGGTGTCCAGCTTCCGCTTGGAGGACAGAAATGGTCACACCAGGGGTCAAGGACTCCCACTCACAGAGGCTTTGGGCCAGCCCCTCCTCAGTGACCAGGCCTGCCTCAGGCAGCTCTGCCACATCACAGGTGGACATGGAGTAGGAATGGGCTCTGACAGCCAGGAGCCGGGGACCCAGGGGCCCAGGTTCCGACAGGGGCTCCCTGGGGCATCCGCGTGGGAGGTGCCCTGTCCTCTGACTCCTCTGCCCACCTGTCTCTCCCCAGGGTCATCTCCTCCATCCTGGGCACCTGGCTGGACCACTACCCTGAAGATTTCTTCCAGCCCCCGGAATTTCCCTGCCTAAAGACACTACTGGCATACGTAGGGTTCCTCGTGCCAGGCTCAGACCTGGAGCAACGTGCCTGGCTCCTCCTCTCTCGGCTGCGACACCTCGAGCCCGCTGAGCCGGAGGCTGGGGGTGAGGAGGACTGGGGGTGACTGATGGAGGCCTGTGGAGGGGAGAGAGTGGGCCACACAGAGCAAGCCTCCACAGACTGCAGTGTGGCTGGGAGCAAGGAGTGGTCTCAGATCACTGTCCCCATGGGCTACAGTTTGGGGAGACCACCCAGGGATGGGTTCTTAGACAATACTGAGTGGTGGGCAAAGTTGCCTTCATTTGGAAGGGACATGGAAAGACAATCATGATGACCATACTTTCTCTTCTTGGAGCGACAGCAGCAGCCCCACAGCGAGATCCGCAACCGCGCCGAAAGCTAGTCCCAGCTCCCACTGTGGTGCCTGATGCAGCTTCAGAGCCTGAGCTGGAAAATCCCATCACTGCTGCTGGAGCTCAGCAACTCAAAAGAGCAGGGACGTCATCTGTCGTGTCGGGCCCAGTGCAGCTGGTGGTCAGAGCTCTGATCCACCGTGAGGACGTCCAAGAGTCACCTGCACCCTTGGAAAGCCAGGAGCCTCAGCAGGCCCCAGCACCAGCCACGGAGGTCCCTGAAGAGCCCGAGATGACACCTCCCACGTCAGAGCCACGGCAGGATATACTCCCAGCTCTGACTCTCTGTCGGGAGCTACAAGAGTCACCTGCACCTTTGGAAAGCCTGGAGCCCGAGCAGGCTCCAGCACTACCTATGGAGGTCCCTGAGGGGACCCTGATGCCACCTGCCCTGTCGGAGACGGCGCAGGACATACTCACTGCTCTGACTCCCTCTCAGGAGCTCCAGGAGCCACGTCCGGCCTTGGCAGCGCCGGAGCCCGAGCAGCCTGCAGCACCACCTTCGGAGGTCCCTGAAGAGCCCCTTAGGCCGCGTCCCATGTCACAGCCAACAGAGGATATACTCCCAGCTCTGACTCCCTATCAGGAGCTTGAAGACCCACCTGCACCTTTCGCAGCCCCAGCGCCCACGCACGCTGCAGCACTAGCTCTGGAGGTCCCTGAAGGGTCCCTTATGCCACTTGCCATGTCAGAGGAAGCGGAGGATACAGTCACAGCTCTGACGAACGGTCATGAGCTGCAAGAGCCACTGGCATCTATGGCAGCCCCAGAGCCCGAGCAGGCTCCTGCTCCAGCTATGGAGGTCCCTGAAGGGCCCCTGATGCCACCTGCCCTGTCAGAGCCGGCGCAGGACATACTCACAGCTCTGACTCCCTGTCAGAAGCTCCAAGAGCCACCTGCGCCCTTGGCAGCCCCGGAGCCCGAGGAGGCTGCAGTCCTAGCTATGGAGGTCCCTCAAGAGCCCCTCAGGCCACGTGACATGTCAGACCCAGCGGAGGATATACTCACAGCTCTGACTCTCTGTCAGGTGCTAGAAAGGTCACCTGCACCTTTGACAGTGCGGGAATCTGAGCAGGCTCCGGCACCAGCCATGGAGGTCCCTGAAGAGCCCGTGATGACACCTGCCATTTCAGAGCCACGGCAGGATATACTCCCAGCTCTGACTCTCTGTCGGGAGCTACAAGAGTCACCTGCACCTTTGGAAAGCCTGGAGCCCGAGCAGGCTCCAGCACTACCTATGGAGGTCCCTGAGGGGACCCTGATGCCACCTGCCCTGTCGGAGACGGCGCAGGACATACTCACTGCTCTGACTCCCTCTCAGGAGCTCCAGGAGCCACGTCCGGCCTTGGCAGCGCCGGAGCCCGAGCAGCCTGCAGCACCACCTTCGGAGGTCCCTGAAGAGCCCCTTAGGCCGCGTCCCATGTCACAGCCAACAGAGGATATACTCCCAGCTCTGACTCCCTGTCAGGAGCTTGAGGACCGCCCTGTACTTTTCGCAGCCCCAGCATCCGCGCACGCTGCAGCACTAGCTACGGAGGTCCCTGAAGGGCCCCTGATGCCACTTGCCATGTCTGAGCCACCGGAGGATGTACACAGCACTCTGACCCCCTGTCAGCAGCTCCAAGAGCCACCTCCGGCCTTGGCTGCGCCGGAGCCCGAGAAGCCTGCAGCACCAGATTCGGAGGTCCCTGAAGAGCCCCGTAGGCCACGTCTCACGTCACAGCCAACAGATGATACACTCACAGCTCTGACTCCCTGTGAAGAGCTTGAAGACCGGCCTGCACTTTTCGCAGCCCCGGCGCCCACACACGCTGCAGCACCAACTATGGAGGTCCCTGAAGGGCCCCTGATGCCACCTGCCCTGTCGGAGCCGGCGCAGGACATACTCACTGCTCTGAGTCCCTGTCAGGAGCTCCAAGGGCCACCTCCGCCCTTGGCAGCACCGGAACCCGAGCAGCGTGCAGCGCCAGCTACGGAAGTCCCTGAAGAGCCCCTTGGGCCACGTCCCATATCAGAGCCAACAGAGGATATACTCAGGGCTCTGACCCTCTCTCAGGTGCAAGAAGAGTCACCTGCACCTTTGACAGTGCGGGAGCCTGAGCAGGCTCCGGCACCAGCCATGGAGGTCGCTGAAGAGCGCGTGATGACAGCTCCCATTTCAGGGCCACGGCAGGATATACTCAAAGCTCTGACAGCATGTCAGGATCTTGAAGACCCACCTGCACCTTTCGCAGCCCGAGCACCCGCGCATGCTGCAACACTAACTATGGAGGTCCCTGAAGGGCCCCTGATGCCACCTGCCCTGTCGGAGCCGGCGCAGGACATGCTCACTGCTCTGACTCCCTGTCAGGAGCTCCAAGAGCCACCTCCGCCCTTGGCAGCGCCGGAGCCCGAGCAGCCTGCAGCACCAGCTTCGGAGGTCCCTGAAGAGCCCCTTGGGCCACGTCTCATGTCACAGCCCACAGATGATATACTCCCAGCTCTGACTCCCTGTCAGGAGCTTGAAGACCGACCGGCACTTTTCGCAGCCCCGGCGCCCACGCACGCTGCAGCACCAACTATGGAGGTTCCTGAAGGGCCCCCGATGCCACTTGCCATGTCAGAGGAAGCGGAGGATACACTCACAGCTCTGACGAACGGTCATGAGCTGCAAGAGCCACTGGCATCTATGGCAGCCCCAGAGCCCGAGCAGGCTCCAGCTCCAGCTATGGAGGTCCCTGAAAGGCCCCTGATGCCACCTGCCCTGTCGAAGACGGCGCAGGAGATACAAACAGCTCTGACTCCCTGTCAGAAGCTCCAAGAGCCACCTGCGCCCTTGGCAGCCCCGGAGCCCGAGCTGGCTCCAGTCCTACCTATGCAGGTCCCTGAAGAGCCCCTTTGGCCACGTGACATGTCAGAGCCAGCGGAGGCTATACTCACAACTCGGACTCTCTGTCGGGAGCTAGAAGAGTCACCTGCACCTTTTGCAGCCCCGGCGCCCGCGCACGCTGCAGCACTAGCTCTGGAGGCCCCTGAAGGGCCCCTGATGCCACCTGCCCTGTCAGAGCCGGCGCAGGACATACTCACTGCTCTGACTCCCTGTCAGGAGCTCCAAGAGCCACCTCCGCCCTTGGCAGCACCGGAACCCGAGCAGCCTGCAGCACCAGCTACGGAGGTCCCTGAGGAGCCCCTTAGGCCACGTCCCATATCAGAGCCAACAGAGGATATACTCAGGGCGCTGACCCTCTCTCAGGTGCAAGAAGTGTCACCTGCACCTTTGACAGCGCGGGAGCCTGAGCAGGCTCCGGCACCAGCCATGGAGGTCCCTGAAGAGCGCGTGATGACAGCTCCCATTTCAGAGCCACGGCAGGATATACTCAGCGCTCTGACTCCCTGTCAGGAGCTTGAAGACCCACCTGCACCTTTGGCAGCCCCGGTGCCCGCGCACGCTGCGGCACTAACTATGGAGGTCCCTGAAGGGCCCCTGATGTCACTTGCCTTCTCAGAGCCAGCGGAGGATATACACAGAGCTCTGACTCCCTGTCAGCAGCTCCAAGAGCCACCTGCACCTTTGGCAGCCCCGGAGTCCAAGCAGGCTACAGCATCAGTTATCGGGCTTGCCGAAGGGCGCCGCCTACCAACTCTCTCAGTGGAGCATACGGCCTCGGCCCCGGCCCCGGAGCAGCAGTTCCTGCTCGCTGAATCCCCAAAGGACGGCTTCCCCTCCCCTGTCATTCCAGTGTTTCTAATTTTTGCGTTGTTCATGCACCTATTTCATAGCTTAATACATCCTGGTCTATAAATAAAGGATAAATTGAGTTTTCATGGAATTTTACTCTGATCCTTTTAAACTGTACCTCCAGGTGTCATTAGGTACACAGTGTTTCACAACCTGTCCTTCTACAATATTTCCCTCCCAGACACTCCCGTGCCACTCGTCAGATACTGCTCATTCCCTCAGCCCAGTCCCTGTAGCCACGGCTCCCCTCTCATCTCCGCCTCTGTGAGTTACTTCTTCTGGGTTTTCATGTGTGTGGGATCAGGCAGTGTGGCCTTTTTGTATCTAGCTACGTAACCTATGAGTGATTCATTTTTTTTTTCAGCTTTTTTTCTCTTAAAAAACAAACAAACACAGAAAAACAAAAACAGAAACAAACAAACAAAAAAAAAAACCCTTTTCACTACAAAGGAATATTGCTGATACAATACTGCGCATGTGAAGCCCCAAAATGAAATGTTTTCATGATCTGGGATAGGCTTCCCTTTTGTAAGTGTGACCCAGGAGCCAGAAATCTCTGGGTCCAGGAGACACCTTCAAAATCTTTCATTTTCCTGGATAGGCCAGGTTTCAATGATTCTAATGTGCATGTTATAAAAATATTAAGACTGCATATTAAATCTTCCTCTTTATTACAAACATATCAGGTAATTTAAAAGTTCTCTAAGGTTTCAGCCAGATTACGTTTTGGTAGCAAAAGAGTGATGTAAATATGAAGAAAGGAAGACACATTCCTTCTACCTTCTACCATGATAGCCCATAACACATGGCGTCCCTCTTCCAGTCCTTTCCCTCGGAGTGTATGGGTGAGTGAGAGCGGGGGAGGGGGTTTGCCTGTGTGGGGGACAGGGTGGGGCAGGGAGGGTTCCACAGCTGGGCTCTTGTTCGGCCTGAGGTCCCCACAGTGGACAGGCACTGCTACTCCTCTCCTGTCCCCTTCTGCATTTTCAGGGGCTACACATCATTTACTCAGCAGCACCACCTGCCCAACAACTGAGACCTCTCCAATTCTTTGAGTCTCCTCCTTAAAGTGAAGAGTACAATGTGCCGTAAATCTCTTCTGCTTTAGGGCTGTCTCCTAAAAGCACAATTTCTGGAACACACGCTAGTCCCATTGTTGGGAGTATTGGCTGCAGGGTCCTCTAGCTATACTCTCTTTCTTTCCGTGGAGCCTTGCTCGGGAAAGGAGGGTCCCCGGAGACTAGAGATGAACCCTGAAATCACGAGGAAGACAAGCCAGCACTGAGGCCACCAGGCTACCTGGGCGGGACCCGTGGAGCACGGGAGAGCCTGTCCCTACCGCCCTCATGGATCCTCCCTCCACAAGCAGCCCTGCCCCCCCACCCCACCCCCACCCCCCGTCCTGGAACACCCCTCATCCAGACCCCGTCCCGGGACACACCCCAGCCACTCCAGCCCCTCTTGCTCTAGAACTCAGCTTCTAAGTAGAGCAACCGGGTCCTGCTTCCAGGCCAGCAGAGGGGCGTCGGCCGGGCCACACTTGTCTGCTTGCTCCGGGTCCATCCTTTTTGGGCCCTCTCCTCGCAGGAAGGAACCAACCTCTCAGGGCCGCTCAGCTCAGGGAGTCACAGACATGACCTGAATGTGTTCATCCATATGTCCACTAGGTGGCAACAGCGAGAACTGCTTGAACCTCTGTGAACAGGAGGGACCTTTACTGAGGAGGCAAGAGAAGGCTAGCTGAGGAGGACAAAGCCGGAACTGACACCCCACACCCACCCCCCACCATGGGGTGGACGTGACATTCCTCAGGCACTCCCGGCTGCCCTAAAGGGCAAAGAAATAGTTCACCTATAGACACCACAATCCTGCAAGACTTAAGTCTCCCTCAGTTTCCCAACGTCTTAGCACTTTACAAGAACCAAGCCTTTCTATCAATTACTTAGCTTCCTGAAGGGAAAGTAGATACAATGAAATGTCCTTCTAATCTGCAGCCTCCAGGAAGTTCCCAACCGTCTTAATGTCCATGCCTTGCTAGAGGGCAAAACCACCTTCCCTAGACAATGGCAAGGCCTCTGTACCTTGGGAGTCTTCTTTAACATATGCAAGTATTATCTCAACCTCCCTTTTCCCTTCCCTTCCCCCAACCCCATAGTCTTATCATCAGCCACCCCTCACAAGCCGGGGCAGCAGCTCTATCTGCCACGGGTCCTGTCAGAAACCACCAGTTTTGCACCAAAGACGTCTCAAGAATTCTCTCCTGGTCGTCGGCTCCGGGTTCCACCCCACTGAACCTCACCTATATTCCACGACCTCCTCATTTCCAAAGCACACTGGGTGCTCATGGAAGCTGCAGGATGGACAGAGCCTCAACCGGCGGCTTTGGCACTGGGCATAGCCCCTCCACACCCCTCAGGCTCCTCCAGCAGTGACCCCCTGCCCCTGCCAGCCCCAATTCCCGATAACCCTCCGGTTCAGTTGTTGTGAGAGCAGTGCCTACGCTTCCTGCTCGAGACCCAAGTGAGGAGAAGGGAGAGATCCCTCTCCTCGCACGAAGTCACTTGACGGGGAGTCCACTTGATCAGAAGCTCTCCGTCTGGGAGCCCTGCAAAGGACAGGAATGCTGTGACCCTCCGCCTTCCCCCAAGGAGCTTTGGTGTGGGGAGCACCGCAGACGTCTACACAACTTGGCGCACAACAGCATCACACCTCCGCGCCTACAGATGCGGGCGGCCGTTTTTATTCTCACCCTCTCAAGAGGCGGGGAAAGCCCTCTGGGAACGCAAGGCACACAGAGCAACCCGCTGACCCTGAGCCCCACCGGGCCCCCTGGCAAGGGGCAGTGCATCCCCGTCCAGGCAAAAACACCTGCGAAACAGGGCACTAGGCCCCTGCCCCCCGAAAACGAGGTGAAACAACAAGTGAACAGCAAGTTTACAGACCAAAGAGGACGGCCAAACTCCAGCGCTAGGGGAAAATAGCACCTAGAGCTCGAGGCTTTTTCTCATCATTCATTTCTCTCTCCATTCAACATTTTCCATTTCGTTGTTTTTTTTTTTTTTCTGTCTTTTTTCCCTTTCCAACTACTTTTTCTTTTTCTTTTAGCAACTCTTCATTTTTCAATCTTTTCTTAACTTTCATTTTTTACATTGACATTTGATACACATATTCTTCATTCTTGGATTCCTGTCGCTATATTCAATTTGATTTCTGTGTATATATGAGTTTGGCTTTCTTTACCATTTTGGGATTTAGTGACTTCCAACACACAGACCAACAGACACTCGGGACCAAGTGGCTCACCCTGTTTTGTCCACCCTGTGAGATCCTAATCTCTCTCTCCCCCATCCATTCTTCTCTGGGAAAAGTGACTAGAGGGAGGGATTCACGGCAAAAGAAAGAGCCAGAGGTAACCCTCTCGGCCACTGATCTAATGCATACGGTTTTAAGTAAGATGTCAGAGCTGGAACTCAGGATGACAATTACAGAGTTGCTAGCTGGGCTTGAAAAAAGTCTAAATGACACGAGAGACTCTCAGAGTGCAGAAATGAAATCGAATCAGGCCCAAATTCCAAAGGCTCTAACTGAGATGCAGTCTACATTGCATGTGGACACTCTAACGGCCAGGGTCAATGAGGCAGAAGACAGAGTCAGGGACACCAAAGACAAGCTGACGGAAAGGAAGGAAGCCGAGGAAAAGAGAGAAAGCCAACGAATGGACCATGGGTGGGGGAATCGAAAAATCAGTGATGCCACAAAAGGAAACAATATTGGAATTACTTCTGGCCCCGAGGGAGAAGACACAGAGGGACAGAAGATCTGTCTGTGTAGATCGTAGCTGAGAACTTCCCCAATCTGGGAGGGAAACGGGCATTCAAGTCCAAGAGGTAGAGAGGACTCTTCCCCAAATCCACAGGAATAGAGGAACACCCTAACATATACAGTGACGTTTGCAATTTCAGACACAAAGAGAAAATCCTGAAAGCAGCTTGAGACAAGAGGGTCTTCTAGCCACATACCTATCCACGGAGACCTGGCACACCAGAAAGGGCTGGCGTGATCGAGTCAGGGTACTAAATGAGAAAAACATGCAGCCAAGAATACTTTACCCAGCAAGGAGGCATTCCGAATAGGAGCAGAGATAAAGAGCTTCCAGGACAGAAAGGGACTCAAAGGATTTGGCCGCGAAACCACCCTGCAAGAAATAGGAAGGGGGATCCTGTAAGTGAAGAGACACTCCAAGAGTACCACAGACCAGAAAGAAACAGAGACCATCTACAGAATTAGGGACGTGACAGGTAACGCAATGGACTCATCTCCATCTGCTTTTTTAGATTTTTTCTTTATCATTGGTCTGAAGCAATTTTATTGGGATGTAGGTTGATAAGGAGGGTTTTTTTCATGATCTTTATGTTTGGGGGTTTTGTTGGCTGGATTCCTGCATTCTTGAATCTCTGGGTGGAGAGGGTTCATACAATTCAGATAATAATCAGACATTACTTCTTCAAACAGTTTTTTTCTGTACCTCAGCCAATTTCTTATCTACCAGGCCACGTGAAATTGCTACAAAGCTCACACATACTCTAGTGTTTGTGTGCAGGGCGTGGTTTGCACCCTTCCTTTTCTCTGCTTTATTCTGGACAACTGCAATGATCATACATTCACGTTCTCTCTCTCTCTGTCTCTGTCTCTCTCTCTCTCTTTTTGCTATTTAGTGTCTAACGTGAAAGAAAGGCCATCTACTACATTTTTCATCTTAGACGTGCTACGGTTCAGCTCCAGAAGTTGGGTTTTCCTTGTTTTCATATTTTCTATATCTCTGTTTCACTTCATCCTTTGTGTACATTCTTACGTATATAAAACCTCTTTCTAACAGTGGTTTGAATGTCCATGTGCAATACTTCCATCGTCTTTTTCATTTCTGGGTAGGTTTCTATTGTTTAATCTTTCTCCTCAGTACGAGGTGAACTTTTCTCCTTCTTTGCATCCTGGTAATCTTTTGTTGGAAGGCAGCTATCGTGAATTTTAATTGTTAGATATTAACTATGGCTTATATTTCTACACATACCCTTGAGGATTGTTCTGATGGGGAGGTTCCTGGAAAACTATTTTATCCTTCCAGACTAGCTTTCCAAAGGTTTGTTAGGTGGTATCACAGTAGTCTTCAATGTATTTTGCTACTGTTCTGTTGGTATTCTGAGCTCTCTTTGCAATGTCCCACGAATTACGAGGTTTTCCACTCTGCCTGCTGCCGGTAGCACAGACTTTTCCTGATTGTGTGTGAAGGCTAGTGACATTTTCCTCTCTGCTTCCCCTGCGCTATTATTTTCCCCACACCACCTACGTTCCTCACACATGTGCCCTACTGCGGAATTCTATGACAACTCAAAAGTGATCCTAGATGGCTTTCTGAGGTCCTCTTTCTCTGTGCAGCTCTCCTCAGTATTCTGTACTGTAAACCACAGCCATATTGACTTCTCCAAACTTCCACCTTGCTGTCTCCAACTCATGGAAATGGCTGAGCTTCGCCTGTGTTCTACATTCCTGACCCGTAGACTAGAAATGAAATCTCTTTAGGCAGTAAGTTAGGGAAATGCAGAGTCCCTCATGTTTGTCTTCCCCCTTGCACTAGTCACTTCCCTGCATTGCCTGGAAATATATCGAAAGTGTTCTTTTGCCAGGGCGCCTGGGTGGCTCAGTTGCTTACGCCTCCGACTCGTGATCTGGACTCAGGTCACGAACTCAGGGTCTTGGGATCAAGACCAGCGTTGCGCATCACACTCAGCACAGAGTCGGCTTGAGATTCTGTCTCCCCTCTCCCTCTATCCTCCCCACCCCCCACACTCTGTCTCTCAAACCAACACAGAAAATCTTTCAAATAAAAGAAAATCAGTTACGTAAGAGACAGCCTCTGCAACAAGGGGAAGACCCCAGCAGGGTCCGTGCCTTGCCCAGAATCACAGACTGGTAAGAAGGCAGAACCAGGCCTGAACCCAGCTCTCCGAGTGTCCTTAACGGTGGGGCCGTGGCTGAACCTAGCTACTCACTGGGAGCTCGGGAAGAGGTTGTGCTTTGGAACTGGCTGTAGACCTGCACATGGTATGGGGGTGATGAGAAGAAGCATCGACATCCCAGGCAGGAGGCATCCCAGCACGTACCCGTCTGAGGAGGAGCCCAGGCCAGGGCAACCCACTGACGGCACCCCTGCCCGCAGGACACCCAGAGGAAAGGAGGGATGGCTCGTGACACACGACTGGCAGCGTCTAGGGGTAAGGGTGGGCTCAGCCCCTCTAAGCCAAGGCTCCAATGCCTTCTGCAGGGTTTGCCTTGGAAATTAGAAAGCCTAAGACCTGGGAAAGCTATTTCCCATCCACCCCTAGGTGGGACTCTCATCTTCTGGGCCTGCACAATACGAGTATTGGGGCCCACACATGTGCACAGATACACACACAACACAATAGGGACTGTGGGTGGCATCGGAGGAGCTACAGACTCAGAGAAGGTGAGAAAGGAAGAAAATGTGGTGGCAGGTATTCCCTACGTGGGACACCACTCCCCCAATTTCTTAGATGGTATCCCACCTATGCCTGTGGACTTCCGCAAGAAGTCCGCTGGAAAAATCCCTATCGCACAGGCAAGACACAGACCATCCCTGACGGGCACAACGGCTTCTCCGGGGTCCCAATCAGGGAAGATGGAGACTTGCGTCAGAGCCCGGGGTGTTTCTAAGCTGGGGCCCTGGCTGCACCCAGACCTTCCCTAGGGCCTGCGGAGAGGGTTGTGTTGGTGTCACCGGGTACGCATGTGGCATGGCACGCAGAAAGGGGATGAGCAGTCGGCAGCCCAGAGCACTGTTTGTGTAGGTGCTAGTCCAGGTGTGGACTCGGGGAGGGGATCCCAGGAAGTGAAGTCACTTCCCTGATAACCGACCCCCACAGAACTTGGAACCCTGGTCACCAGGCACCCACATTCTAGTGCGGTCCCGTATCAGGCTCACTTGGCCAGAGACATTCGATAGCGAAAGATGTTCTCTTGCTGCGTGCCCATTTTCCGGGGCTCTGGCTTCCAGAAACCCCGGGCTGAGGGACTTTTCACCTGCTGCAGACACTGGCTCAACCCGCGCCCCCGACGCCGCAGGGCCTTTGCCAGGAGGTGCCGGAAGGTAATACTGAGCGGCCTAGGCCAGGCCAGGCCAGGCCAGGCCAGGCCACCTCTCCGAGCCATCCCTGGGCAGCCCCATCCCCCCAGTTTCAGGGAAAGAGGGGTATGTGGGGGAGGTCCCGCCCTGGGCTGGAGGAGGTTGCAGGGCAGTGGATACCCTGGGGATGCCTTCATGCTCACACCGATGCCACGGTGGGCAGGGTGGAAAGAGGATTCCTGAGGTGCCTCTCACCAGGGCCAGAGTGAATCCAAGGCCCTCGAGCTGTGTCACTTTTCTCTCCATGGTGGAGCTGCGTGCATCCTGGGGTGTGGTGGGCCTGCAAGGGAGTCCCCTGGGTCTGAGGACCAGCAAAGGCAGCCAGACAGACCTCCGAGGCCTCCCGCCTGGCTGCCGGGCACTGTCTTTACAGAGCTCCACACAGGAGACAGGGCAGGAGCTGAACGATGGGATCCCCTGCCCCACCTCCTTGAAGGACAGGAAGGAGTCCCCTACTGCCAACAAAGTCCAGCGCTGGCTCAGGGTGAGTGGAGGTGCCGGAGGGACCCAGCACCCAGGGCACCGATGCGGCACAAAGGGACCCAGATCCCAGAAACCAGCCTCTGGGCTCCTCGGGGCTCCCTCCTGGACTCCTGCTCCCATGTGAACCTGGATCCCCATCTCCTCCCCAAACCTGCCGTCAGGGCCCTGCCAACGGCCTTGGCCCCATGCACAGTCCCTATCCACATATCTGTACGAATATCAGAAAAGCGACCTTAAACCACCTCTCATCCCTTGCTCGAGATCCTGCTGAGCTGGGAGACTTTTCCCCAAAGGGGCCTGGGGCTCATGGTACTATGCCTATTGCTCTGCCCTTTGGTTGTGAAGGAACCCATCCCTGGGGCCCCTCCAGGGTCCGGAGCAGGCGCCTCCTTGTGCTGCACAACATTCCAGAAGGCCCATCCGTTACCGCAGCCACTGAGCCCTTCACAGAGGCAGGACGTTCATGTGATTCCCTTCTGTTGCCAACTCACAGCGCTGCACGGAACATCCTACGTGCCCTAAAATCCCGAGCACCCCCACCCATGAAACAGTCTCTGTGTTCTCAAGCCTGACATACATCGTCAGAAATCACAGGGACGATGCCGTTAGTGCAGGGAGCGGCTGTCAATACTCCGCTAACGATCTGACCTGAGATACCGACGTCCATTCACACACCCCCCACCTCACATCCCCGTATTGTTGCCATTCTCCTTTTTCCCTAAAGAGATTGCACGAGTTATGTTTTTGAGAGACAGACAGAGACAGAGACAGAGACAGAGACGGGGGTTGGAGACACAGAGGGAGAGACAGGATCCTCAAGCAGACCCTGCCCTAAGTGCGAAGCCTGACGACGGACTCGATCTCAGGACGCGCGCATCAGGAGCTCAGCCGAAACCAAGAGGCGGACCCTGAACCCACGGAACCAGCCAGGCACCTTGCTCCTTTTGTCTACTGTGGGCCCTCCTGTCCCACCTCTTTGCCTACGTCACCGAGAGCCTGGGGGTTTGCTCTGGGCTCCAACCCCCAACCCTCCTGGTGACCGCAGTGAAGACCGCATGTCTCCCCTGTCCCACCTCAGGCTAGAAAGGCCTCAACCGTGAAGAGCAATGGGACCTGCGTGGTGCGGCCCCAACGGGCAGAGCTGCTGAAGAAGCGAGTAGAACACCTGCTGCCCGCCTTCCTAGACGGAGACCTCAGCTACGTCTCCATGTTCCTGGCCACATACAGAGCTTATGCTACCACCCAGGAGGTGCTGGACCAGCTGGTGACAAGGTGAGCACCCTGCCCCTCCACAGCCCAGTGGGATTTGCCCACCTCCTGCCTGGGAGTCTGGGGAATGCCACCCAACTTCGCGGAGCCTCAGTGGGCTCCTCGGACTGGGGCAGAGTTATTACAGGGACTCAGTGGGGTCCTGGAGGGTAAGGACACCTGGGCGCCTGGCCCTGTGGAAAGGTCCTCTACGGGGGCTGTGGTCGTGCTCGTGGATCATCGTCCCGCTCCCCATGAAGAAGCCTCTGCCTCAGCCCTCACCGTCACCACGGTCTTGAGCTGGGCTCTTTTCCCCTTGGAAAAGGACATCTGACACTCCATCTGGGGTCTGTGTCCTGGGTGAGACCAGAGCAGGCATGCCCGGGCATGAGCAGGGGGCCCCAGGCCCACTCAGCTCTCTGGGATGGGGCTGGTGGGGGCCCTTTCATTCATCGAGCATAAAGGATGGATGCCCTTCTAGGTGCAGACCTGCAGACGCTTCCCTGGGCGCTGACTGTGATCCCACGCACACAGCAGACAGCACCCGGGAGCACCCCAGGGCTCCATTCTAGTCGGCAGTCAGACAGTGACACTAGATACGATGAGAGGGAGGGTTCACAGGGCATTTCATGCGATCCCCCCACCACCCCTCCGGCCTCCTCTAGCTACGGATGCGTCCTCTCTTCCTGGGACGAGATCGGCGGAGACCAGGAGCAGCGGGGCACGTGAGTGAGCTTTGGCTAATGCACAGGGCCCTTCCTTCTTCGAGAGGGCAGCGAGGGGACTGTGATCTGGGGGCTGCTGGACCCTCATCCCACACATCTGCCATTCCTGTGAGAGGGTCCAGGTCTGAGGGCTGCTTCTGCAGAAGAGGAAAGGGGGCCTGGAGAGCCCTGGGTGGGGTGTGGGCACTGTGGGAGAGCAGAGCGGGCTGGAGGGCCGCCTCAGCCCCTAACAGAGTCATTCCCCATCCCCGCCGCCTCTCAGCCCTGTCTCTACCCTAATCCTGGGACCCAGAACAAAGGGCGTGGCTTCCACACATCTGGTGGAACGTCGACACTGGGTGCTCAGCAGGTACTCAGGAGACCCAGGGAGGGCTCGGGGACTGGACGTCCCCCAGCCAGTGGGAGATTAGTGTCCACGCAAGGACACCCTCTCCTGGCACCTACTGAACGAGGCAGCACGTAGGCACGGGAGGGGAAGTGGGCGGTATCGGGAGGGTCCTGGGAAGGCCAGGGATGGGACAGAGTCCCTTAGTTCCCTCCTTGATTGGATAGTCATAGCAATGACCACGCCAGACACGCCACCCCTCCCTGCCCACATGCAGTGCAAGTCACGCGGCAAGTGGGCAGGGAGACTGAGCAGGGTGTCCAGCTTCCGCTTGGAGGACAGAAATGGTCACACCAGGGGTCAAGGACTCCCACTCACAGAGGCTTTGGGCCAGCCCCTCCTCAGTGACCAGGCCTGCCTCAGGCAGCTCTGCCACATCACAGGTGGACATGGAGTAGGAATGGGCTCTGACAGCCAGGAGCCGGGGACCCAGGGGCCCAGGTTCCGACAGGGGCTCCCTGGGGCATCCGCGTGGGAGGTGCCCTGTCCTCTGACTCCTCTGCCCACCTGTCTGTCCCCAGGGTCATCTCCTCCATCCTGGGCACCTGGCTGGACCACTACCCTGAAGATTTCTTCCAGCCCCCGGAATTTCCCTGCCTAAAGACACTACTGGCATACGTAGGGTTCCTCGTGCCAGGCTCAGACCTGGAGCAACGTGCCTGGCTCCTCCTCTCTCGGCTGCGACACCTCGAGCCCGCTGAGCCGGAGGCTGGGGGTGAGGAGGACTGGGGGTGACTGATGGAGGCCTGTGGAGGGGAGAGAGTGGGCCACACAGAGCAAGCCTCCACAGACTGCAGTGTGGCTGGGAGCAAGGAGTGGTCTCAGATCACTGTCCCCATGGGCTACAGTTTGGGGAGACCACCCAGGGATGGGTTCTTAGACAATACTGAGTGGTGGGCAAAGTTGCCTTCATTTGGAAGGGACATGGAAAGACAATCATGATGACCATACTTTCTCTTCTTGGAGCGACAGCAGCAGCCCCACAGCGAGATCCGCAACCGCGCCGAAAGCTAGTCCCAGCTCCCACTGTGGTGCCTGATGCAGCTTCAGAGCCTGAGCTGGAAAATCCCATCACTGCTGCTGGAGCTCAGCAACTCAAAAGAGCAGGGACGTCATCTGTCGTGTCGGGCCCAGTGCAGCTGGTGGTCAGAGCTCTGATCCACCGTGAGGACGTCCAAGAGTCACCTGCACCCTTGGAAAGCCAGGAGCCTCAGCAGGCCCCAGCACCAGCCACGGAGGTCCCTGAAGAGCCCGAGATGACACCTCCCACGTCAGAGCCACGGCAGGATATACTCCCAGCTCTGACTCTCTGTCGGGAGCTACAAGAGTCACCTGCACCTTTGGAAAGCCTGGAGCCCGAGCAGGCTCCAGCACTACCTATGGAGGTCCCTGAGGGGACCCTGATGCCACCTGCCCTGTCGGAGACGGCGCAGGACATACTCACTGCTCTGACTCCCTCTCAGGAGCTCCAGGAGCCACGTCCGGCCTTGGCAGCGCCGGAGCCCGAGCAGCCTGCAGCACCACCTTCGGAGGTCCCTGAAGAGCCCCTTAGGCCGCGTCCCATGTCACAGCCAACAGAGGATATACTCCCAGCTCTGACTCCCTATCAGGAGCTTGAAGACCCACCTGCACCTTTCGCAGCCCCAGCGCCCACGCACGCTGCAGCACTAGCTCTGGAGGTCCCTGAAGGGTCCCTTATGCCACTTGCCATGTCAGAGGAAGCGGAGGATACAGTCACAGCTCTGACGAACGGTCATGAGCTGCAAGAGCCACTGGCATCTATGGCAGCCCCAGAGCCCGAGCAGGCTCCTGCTCCAGCTATGGAGGTCCCTGAAGGGCCCCTGATGCCACCTGCCCTGTCAGAGCCGGCGCAGGACATACTCACAGCTCTGACTCCCTGTCAGAAGCTCCAAGAGCCACCTGCGCCCTTGGCAGCCCCGGAGCCCGAGGAGGCTGCAGTCCTAGCTATGGAGGTCCCTCAAGAGCCCCTCAGGCCACGTGACATGTCAGACCCAGCGGAGGATATACTCACAGCTCTGACTCTCTGTCAGGTGCTAGAAAGGTCACCTGCACCTTTGACAGTGCGGGAATCTGAGCAGGCTCCGGCACCAGCCATGGAGGTCCCTGAAGAGCCCGTGATGACACCTGCCATTTCAGAGCCACGGCAGGATATACTCCCAGCTCTGACTCTCTGTCGGGAGCTACAAGAGTCACCTGCACCTTTGGAAAGCCTGGAGCCCGAGCAGGCTCCAGCACTACCTATGGAGGTCCCTGAGGGGACCCTGATGCCACCTGCCCTGTCGGAGACGGCGCAGGACATACTCACTGCTCTGACTCCCTCTCAGGAGCTCCAGGAGCCACGTCCGGCCTTGGCAGCGCCGGAGCCCGAGCAGCCTGCAGCACCACCTTCGGAGGTCCCTGAAGAGCCCCTTAGGCCGCGTCCCATGTCACAGCCAACAGAGGATATACTCCCAGCTCTGACTCCCTGTCAGGAGCTTGAGGACCGCCCTGTACTTTTCGCAGCCCCAGCATCCGCGCACGCTGCAGCACTAGCTACGGAGGTCCCTGAAGGGCCCCTGATGCCACTTGCCATGTCTGAGCCACCGGAGGATGTACACAGCACTCTGACCCCCTGTCAGCAGCTCCAAGAGCCACCTCCGGCCTTGGCTGCGCCGGAGCCCGAGAAGCCTGCAGCACCAGATTCGGAGGTCCCTGAAGAGCCCCGTAGGCCACGTCTCACGTCACAGCCAACAGATGATACACTCACAGCTCTGACTCCCTGTGAAGAGCTTGAAGACCGGCCTGCACTTTTCGCAGCCCCGGCGCCCACACACGCTGCAGCACCAACTATGGAGGTCCCTGAAGGGCCCCTGATGCCACCTGCCCTGTCGGAGCCGGCGCAGGACATACTCACTGCTCTGAGTCCCTGTCAGGAGCTCCAAGGGCCACCTCCGCCCTTGGCAGCACCGGAACCCGAGCAGCGTGCAGCGCCAGCTACGGAAGTCCCTGAAGAGCCCCTTGGGCCACGTCCCATATCAGAGCCAACAGAGGATATACTCAGGGCTCTGACCCTCTCTCAGGTGCAAGAAGAGTCACCTGCACCTTTGACAGTGCGGGAGCCTGAGCAGGCTCCGGCACCAGCCATGGAGGTCGCTGAAGAGCGCGTGATGACAGCTCCCATTTCAGGGCCACGGCAGGATATACTCAAAGCTCTGACAGCATGTCAGGATCTTGAAGACCCACCTGCACCTTTCGCAGCCCGAGCACCCGCGCATGCTGCAACACTAACTATGGAGGTCCCTGAAGGGCCCCTGATGCCACCTGCCCTGTCGGAGCCGGCGCAGGACATGCTCACTGCTCTGACTCCCTGTCAGGAGCTCCAAGAGCCACCTCCGCCCTTGGCAGCGCCGGAGCCCGAGCAGCCTGCAGCACCAGCTTCGGAGGTCCCTGAAGAGCCCCTTGGGCCACGTCTCATGTCACAGCCCACAGATGATATACTCCCAGCTCTGACTCCCTGTCAGGAGCTTGAAGACCGACCGGCACTTTTCGCAGCCCCGGCGCCCACGCACGCTGCAGCACCAACTATGGAGGTTCCTGAAGGGCCCCCGATGCCACTTGCCATGTCAGAGGAAGCGGAGGATACACTCACAGCTCTGACGAACGGTCATGAGCTGCAAGAGCCACTGGCATCTATGGCAGCCCCAGAGCCCGAGCAGGCTCCAGCTCCAGCTATGGAGGTCCCTGAAAGGCCCCTGATGCCACCTGCCCTGTCGAAGACGGCGCAGGAGATACAAACAGCTCTGACTCCCTGTCAGAAGCTCCAAGAGCCACCTGCGCCCTTGGCAGCCCCGGAGCCCGAGCTGGCTCCAGTCCTACCTATGCAGGTCCCTGAAGAGCCCCTTTGGCCACGTGACATGTCAGAGCCAGCGGAGGCTATACTCACAACTCGGACTCTCTGTCGGGAGCTAGAAGAGTCACCTGCACCTTTTGCAGCCCCGGCGCCCGCGCACGCTGCAGCACTAGCTCTGGAGGCCCCTGAAGGGCCCCTGATGCCACCTGCCCTGTCAGAGCCGGCGCAGGACATACTCACTGCTCTGACTCCCTGTCAGGAGCTCCAAGAGCCACCTCCGCCCTTGGCAGCACCGGAACCCGAGCAGCCTGCAGCACCAGCTATGGAGGTCCCTGAGGAGCCCCTTAGGCCACGTCCCATATCAGAGCCAACAGAGGATATACTCAGGGCGCTGACCCTCTCTCAGGTGCAAGAAGTGTCACCTGCACCTTTGACAGCGCGGGAGCCTGAGCAGGCTCCGGCACCAGCCATGGAGGTCCCTGAAGAGCGCGTGATGACAGCTCCCATTTCAGAGCCACGGCAGGATATACTCAGCGCTCTGACTCCCTGTCAGGAGCTTGAAGACCCACCTGCACCTTTGGCAGCCCCGGTGCCCGCGCACGCTGCGGCACTAACTATGGAGGTCCCTGAAGGGCCCCTGATGTCACTTGCCTTCTCAGAGCCAGCGGAGGATATACACAGAGCTCTGACTCCCTGTCAGCAGCTCCAAGAGCCACCTGCACCTTTGGCAGCCCCGGAGTCCAAGCAGGCTACAGCATCAGTTATCGGGCTTGCCGAAGGGCGCCGCCTACCAACTCTCTCAGTGGAGCATACGGCCTCGGCCCCGGCCCCGGAGCAGCAGTTCCTGCTCGCTGAATCCCCAAAGGACGGCTTCCCCTCCCCTGTCATTCCAGTGTTTCTAATTTTTGCGTTGTTCATGCACCTATTTCATAGCTTAATACATCCTGGTCTATAAATAAAGGATAAATTGAGTTTTCATGGAATTTTACTCTGATCCTTTTAAACTGTACCTCCAGGTGTCATTAGGTACACAGTGTTTCACAACCTGTCCTTCTACAATATTTCCCTCCCAGACACTCCCGTGCCACTCGTCAGATACTGCTCATTCCCTCAGCCCAGTCCCTGTAGCCACGGCTCCCCTCTCATCTCCGCCTCTGTGAGTTACTTCTTCTGGGTTTTCATGTGTGTGGGATCAGGCAGTGTGGCCTTTTTGTATCTAGCTACGTAACCTATGAGTGATTCATTTTTTTTTTCAGCTTTTTTTCTCTTAAAAAACAAACAAACACAGAAAAACAAAAACAGAAACAAACAAACAAAAAAAAAAACCCTTTTCACTACAAAGGAATATTGCTGATACAATACTGCGCATGTGAAGCCCCAAAATGAAATGTTTTCATGATCTGGGATAGGCTTCCCTTTTGTAAGTGTGACCCAGGAGCCAGAAATCTCTGGGTCCAGGAGACACCTTCAAAATCTTTCATTTTCCTGGATAGGCCAGGTTTCAATGATTCTAATGTGCATGTTATAAAAATATTAAGACTGCATATTAAATCTTCCTCTTTATTACAAACATATCAGGTAATTTAAAAGTTCTCTAAGGTTTCAGCCAGATTACGTTTTGGTAGCAAAAGAGTGATGTAAATATGAAGAAAGGAAGACACATTCCTTCTACCTTCTACCATGATAGCCCATAACACATGGCGTCCCTCTTCCAGTCCTTTCCCTCGGAGTGTATGGGTGAGTGAGAGCGGGGGAGGGGGTTTGCCTGTGTGGGGGACAGGGTGGGGCAGGGAGGGTTCCACAGCTGGGCTCTTGTTCGGCCTGAGGTCCCCACAGTGGACAGGCACTGCTACTCCTCTCCTGTCCCCTTCTGCATTTTCAGGGGCTACACATCATTTACTCAGCAGCACCACCTGCCCAACAACTGAGACCTCTCCAATTCTTTGAGTCTCCTCCTTAAAGTGAAGAGTACAATGTGCCCTAAATCTCTTCTGCTTTAGGGCTGTCTCCTAAAAGCACAATTTCTGGAACACACGCTAGTCCCATTGTTGGGAGTATTGGCTGCAGGGTCCTCTAGCTATACTCTCTTTCTTTCCGTGGAGCCTTGCTCGGGAAAGGAGGGTCCCCGGAGACTAGAGATGAACCCTGAAATCACGAGGAAGACAAGCCAGCACTGAGGCCACCAGGCTACCTGGGCGGGACCCGTGGAGCACGGGAGAGCCTGTCCCTACCGCCCTCATGGATCCTCCCTCCACAAGCAGCCCTGCCCCCCCACCCCACCCCCACCCCCCGTCCTGGAACACCCCTCATCCAGACCCCGTCCCGGGACACACCCCAGCCACTCCAGCCCCTCTTGCTCTAGAACTCAGCTTCTAAGTAGAGCAACCGGGTCCTGCTTCCAGGCCAGCAGAGGGGCGTCGGCCGGGCCACACTTGTCTGCTTGCTCCGGGTCCATCCTTTTTGGGCCCTCTCCTCGCAGGAAGGAACCAACCTCTCAGGGCCGCTCAGCTCAGGGAGTCACAGACATGACCTGAATGTGTTCATCCATATGTCCACTAGGTGGCAACAGCGAGAACTGCTTGAACCTCTGTGAACAGGAGGGACCTTTACTGAGGAGGCAAGAGAAGGCTAGCTGAGGAGGACAAAGCCGGAACTGACACCCCACACCCACCCCCCACCATGGGGTGGACGTGACATTCCTCAGGCACTCCCGGCTGCCCTAAAGGGCAAAGAAATAGTTCACCTATAGACACCACAATCCTGCAAGACTTAAGTCTCCCTCAGTTTCCCAACGTCTTAGCACTTTACAAGAACCAAGCCTTTCTATCAATTACTTAGCTTCCTGAAGGGAAAGTAGATACAATGAAATGTCCTTCTAATCTGCAGCCTCCAGGAAGTTCCCAACCGTCTTAATGTCCATGCCTTGCTAGAGGGCAAAACCACCTTCCCTAGACAATGGCAAGGCCTCTGTACCTTGGGAGTCTTCTTTAACATATGCAAGTATTATCTCAACCTCCCTTTTCCCTTCCCTTCCCCCAACCCCATAGTCTTATCATCAGCCACCCCTCACAAGCCGGGGCAGCAGCTCTATCTGCCACGGGTCCTGTCAGAAACCACCAGTTTTGCACCAAAGACGTCTCAAGAATTCTCTCCTGGTCGTCGGCTCCGGGTTCCACCCCACTGAACCTCACCTATATTCCACGACCTCCTCATTTCCAAAGCACACTGGGTGCTCATGGAAGCTGCAGGATGGACAGAGCCTCAACCGGCGGCTTTGGCACTGGGCATAGCCCCTCCACACCCCTCAGGCTCCTCCAGCAGTGACCCCCTGCCCCTGCCAGCCCCAATTCCCGATAACCCTCCGGTTCAGTTGTTGTGAGAGCAGTGCCTACGCTTCCTGCTCGAGACCCAAGTGAGGAGAAGGGAGAGATCCCTCTCCTCGCACGAAGTCACTTGACGGGGAGTCCACTTGATCAGAAGCTCTCCGTCTGGGAGCCCTGCAAAGGACAGGAATGCTGTGACCCTCCGCCTTCCCCCAAGGAGCTTTGGTGTGGGGAGCACCGCAGACGTCTACACAACTTGGCGCACAACAGCATCACACCTCCGCGCCTACAGATGCGGGCGGCCGTTTTTATTCTCACCCTCTCAAGAGGCGGGGAAAGCCCTCTGGGAACGCAAGGCACACAGAGCAACCCGCTGACCCTGAGCCCCACCGGGCCCCCTGGCAAGGGGCAGTGCATCCCCGTCCAGGCAAAAACACCTGCGAAACAGGGCACTAGGCCCCTGCCCCCCGAAAACGAGGTGAAACAACAAGTGAACAGCAAGTTTACAGACCAAAGAGGACGGCCAAACTCCAGCGCTAGGGGAAAATAGCACCTAGAGCTCGAGGCTTTTTCTCATCATTCATTTCTCTCTCCATTCAACATTTTCCATTTCGTTGTTTTTTTTTTTTTTTCTGTCTTTTTTCCCTTTCCAACTACTTTTTCTTTTTCTTTTAGCAACTCTTCATTTTTCAATCTTTTCTTAACTTTCATTTTTTACATTGACATTTGATACACATATTCTTCATTCTTGGATTCCTGTCGCTATATTCAATTTGATTTCTGTGTATATATGAGTTTGGCTTTCTTTACCATTTTGGGATTTAGTGACTTCCAACACACAGACCAACAGACACTCGGGACCAAGTGGCTCACCCTGTTTTGTCCACCCTGTGAGATCCTAATCTCTCTCTCCCCCATCCATTCTTCTCTGGGAAAAGTGACTAGAGGGAGGGATTCACGGCAAAAGAAAGAGCCAGAGGTAACCCTCTCGGCCACTGATCTAATGCATACGGTTTTAAGTAAGATGTCAGAGCTGGAACTCAGGATGACAATTACAGAGTTGCTAGCTGGGCTTGAAAAAAGTCTAAATGACACGAGAGACTCTCAGAGTGCAGAAATGAAATCGAATCAGGCCCAAATTCCAAAGGCTCTAACTGAGATGCAGTCTACATTGCATGTGGACACTCTAACGGCCAGGGTCAATGAGGCAGAAGACAGAGTCAGGGACACCAAAGACAAGCTGACGGAAAGGAAGGAAGCCGAGGAAAAGAGAGAAAGCCAACGAATGGACCATGGGTGGGGGAATCGAAAAATCAGTGATGCCACAAAAGGAAACAATATTGGAATTACTTCTGGCCCCGAGGGAGAAGACACAGAGGGACAGAAGATCTGTCTGTGTAGATCGTAGCTGAGAACTTCCCCAATCTGGGAGGGAAACGGGCATTCAAGTCCAAGAGGTAGAGAGGACTCTTCCCCAAATCCACAGGAATAGAGGAACACCCTAACATATACAGTGACGTTTGCAATTTCAGACACAAAGAGAAAATCCTGAAAGCAGCTTGAGACAAGAGGGTCTTCTAGCCACATACCTATCCACGGAGACCTGGCACACCAGAAAGGGCTGGCGTGATCGAGTCAGGGTACTAAATGAGAAAAACATGCAGCCAAGAATACTTTACCCAGCAAGGAGGCATTCCGAATAGGAGCAGAGATAAAGAGCTTCCAGGACAGAAAGGGACTCAAAGGATTTGGCCGCGAAACCACCCTGCAAGAAATAGGAAGGGGGATCCTGTAAGTGAAGAGACACTCCAAGAGTACCACAGACCAGAAAGAAACAGAGACCATCTACAGAATTAGGGACGTGACAGGTAACGCAATGGACTCATCTCCATCTGCTTTTTTAGATTTTTTCTTTATCATTGGTCTGAAGCAATTTTATTGGGATGTAGGTTGATAAGGAGGGTTTTTTTCATGATCTTTATGTTTGGGGGTTTTGTTGGCTGGATTCCTGCATTCTTGAATCTCTGGGTGGAGAGGGTTCATACAATTCAGATAATAATCAGACATTACTTCTTCAAACAGTTTTTTTCTGTACCTCAGCCAATTTCTTATCTACCAGGCCACGTGAAATTGCTACAAAGCTCACACATACTCTAGTGTTTGTGTGCAGGGCGTGGTTTGCACCCTTCCTTTTCTCTGCTTTATTCTGGACAACTGCAATGATCATACATTCACGTTCTCTCTCTCTCTGTCTCTGTCTCTCTCTCTCTCTTTTTGCTATTTAGTGTCTAACGTGAAAGAAAGGCCATCTACTACATTTTTCATCTTAGACGTGCTACGGTTCAGCTCCAGAAGTTGGGTTTTCCTTGTTTTCATATTTTCTATATCTCTGTTTCACTTCATCCTTTGTGTACATTCTTACGTATATAAAACCTCTTTCTAACAGTGGTTTGAATGTCCATGTGCAATACTTCCATCGTCTTTTTCATTTCTGGGTAGGTTTCTATTGTTTAATCTTTCTCCTCAGTACGAGGTGAACTTTTCTCCTTCTTTGCATCCTGGTAATCTTTTGTTGGAAGGCAGCTATCGTGAATTTTAATTGTTAGATATTAACTATGGCTTATATTTCTACACATACCCTTGAGGATTGTTCTGATGGGGAGGTTCCTGGAAAACTATTTTATCCTTCCAGACTAGCTTTCCAAAGGTTTGTTAGGTGGTATCACAGTAGTCTTCAATGTATTTTGCTACTGTTCTGTTGGTATTCTGAGCTCTCTTTGCAATGTCCCACGAATTACGAGGTTTTCCACTCTGCCTGCTGCCGGTAGCACAGACTTTTCCTGATTGTGTGTGAAGGCTAGTGACATTTTCCTCTCTGCTTCCCCTGCGCTATTATTTTCCCCACACCACCTACGTTCCTCACACATGTGCCCTACTGCGGAATTCTATGACAACTCAAAAGTGATCCTAGATGGCTTTCTGAGGTCCTCTTTCTCTGTGCAGCTCTCCTCAGTATTCTGTACTGTAAACCACAGCCATATTGACTTCTCCAAACTTCCACCTTGCTGTCTCCAACTCATGGAAATGGCTGAGCTTCGCCTGTGTTCTACATTCCTGACCCGTAGACTAGAAATGAAATCTCTTTAGGCAGTAAGTTAGGGAAATGCAGAGTCCCTCATGTTTGTCTTCCCCCTTGCACTAGTCACTTCCCTGCATTGCCTGGAAATATATCGAAAGTGTTCTTTTGCCAGGGCGCCTGGGTGGCTCAGTTGCTTACGCCTCCGACTCGTGATCTGGACTCAGGTCACGAACTCAGGGTCTTGGGATCAAGACCAGCGTTGCGCATCACACTCAGCACAGAGTCGGCTTGAGATTCTGTCTCCCCTCTCCCTCTATCCTCCCCACCCCCCACACTCTGTCTCTCAAACCAACACAGAAAATCTTTCAAATAAAAGAAAATCAGTTACGTAAGAGACAGCCTCTGCAACAAGGGGAAGACCCCAGCAGGGTCCGTGCCTTGCCCAGAATCACAGACTGGTAAGAAGGCAGAACCAGGCCTGAACCCAGCTCTCCGAGTGTCCTTAACGGTGGGGCCGTGGCTGAACCTAGCTACTCACTGGGAGCTCGGGAAGAGGTTGTGCTTTGGAACTGGCTGTAGACCTGCACATGGTATGGGGGTGATGAGAAGAAGCATCGACATCCCAGGCAGGAGGCATCCCAGCACGTACCCGTCTGAGGAGGAGCCCAGGCCAGGGCAACCCACTGACGGCACCCCTGCCCGCAGGACACCCAGAGGAAAGGAGGGATGGCTCGTGACACACGACTGGCAGCGTCTAGGGGTAAGGGTGGGCTCAGCCCCTCTAAGCCAAGGCTCCAATGCCTTCTGCAGGGTTTGCCTTGGAAATTAGAAAGCCTAAGACCTGGGAAAGCTATTTCCCATCCACCCCTAGGTGGGACTCTCATCTTCTGGGCCTGCACAATACGAGTATTGGGGCCCACACATGTGCACAGATACACACACAACACAATAGGGACTGTGGGTGGCATCGGAGGAGCTACAGACTCAGAGAAGGTGAGAAAGGAAGAAAATGTGGTGGCAGGTATTCCCTACGTGGGACACCACTCCCCCAATTTCTTAGATGGTATCCCACCTATGCCTGTGGACTTCCGCAAGAAGTCCGCTGGAAAAATCCCTATCGCACAGGCAAGACACAGACCATCCCTGACGGGCACAACGGCTTCTCCGGGGTCCCAAACAGGGAAGATGGAGACTTGCGTCAGAGCCCGGGGTGTTTCTAAGCTGGGGCCCTGGCTGCACCCAGACCTTCCCTAGGGCCTGCGGAGAGGGTTGTGTTGGTGTCACCGGGTACGCATGTGGCATGGCACGCAGAAAGGGGATGAGCAGTCGGCAGCCCAGAGCACTGTTTGTGTAGGTGCTAGTCCAGGTGTGGACTCGGGGAGGGGATCCCAGGAAGTGAAGTCACTTCCCTGATAACCGACCCCCACAGAACTTGGAACCCTGGTCACCAGGCACCCACATTCTAGTGCGGTCCCGTATCAGGCTCACTTGGCCAGAGACATTCGATAGCGAAAGATGTTCTCTTGCTGCGTGCCCATTTTCCGGGGCTCTGGCTTCCAGAAACCCCGGGCTGAGGGACTTTTCACCTGCTGCAGACACTGGCTCAACCCGCGCCCCCGACGCCGCAGGGCCTTTGCCAGGAGGTGCCGGAAGGTAATACTGAGCGGCCTAGGCCAGGCCAGGCCAGGCCAGGCCAGGCCACCTCTCCGAGCCATCCCTGGGCAGCCCCATCCCCCCAGTTTCAGGGAAAGAGGGGTATGTGGGGGAGGTCCCGCCCTGGGCTGGAGGAGGTTGCAGGGCAGTGGATACCCTGGGGATGCCTTCATGCTCACACCGATGCCACGGTGGGCAGGGTGGAAAGAGGATTCCTGAGGTGCCTCTCACCAGGGCCAGAGTGAATCCAAGGCCCTCGAGCTGTGTCACTTTTCTCTCCATGGTGGAGCTGCGTGCATCCTGGGGTGTGGTGGGCCTGCAAGGGAGTCCCCTGGGTCTGAGGACCAGCAAAGGCAGCCAGACAGACCTCCGAGGCCTCCCGCCTGGCTGCCGGGCACTGTCTTTACAGAGCTCCACACAGGAGACAGGGCAGGAGCTGAACGATGGGATCCCCTGCCCCACCTCCTTGAAGGACAGGAAGGAGTCCCCTACTGCCAACAAAGTCCAGCGCTGGCTCAGGGTGAGTGGAGGTGCCGGAGGGACCCAGCACCCAGGGCACCGATGCGGCACAAAGGGACCCAGATCCCAGAAACCAGCCTCTGGGCTCCTCGGGGCTCCCTCCTGGACTCCTGCTCCCATGTGAACCTGGATCCCCATCTCCTCCCCAAACCTGCCGTCAGGGCCCTGCCAACGGCCTTGGCCCCATGCACAGTCCCTATCCACATATCTGTACGAATATCAGAAAAGCGACCTTAAACCACCTCTCATCCCTTGCTCGAGATCCTGCTGAGCTGGGAGACTTTTCCCCAAAGGGGCCTGGGGCTCATGGTACTATGCCTATTGCTCTGCCCTTTGGTTGTGAAGGAACCCATCCCTGGGGCCCCTCCAGGGTCCGGAGCAGGCGCCTCCTTGTGCTGCACAACATTCCAGAAGGCCCATCCGTTACCGCAGCCACTGAGCCCTTCACAGAGGCAGGACGTTCATGTGATTCCCTTCTGTTGCCAACTCACAGCGCTGCACGGAACATCCTACGTGCCCTAAAATCCCGAGCACCCCCACCCATGAAACAGTCTCTGTGTTCTCAAGCCTGACATACATCGTCAGAAATCACAGGGACGATGCCGTTAGTGCAGGGAGCGGCTGTCAATACTCCGCTAACGATCTGACCTGAGATACCGACGTCCATTCACACACCCCCCACCTCACATCCCCGTATTGTTGCCATTCTCCTTTTTCCCTAAAGAGATTGCACGAGTTATGTTTTTGAGAGACAGACAGAGACAGAGACAGAGAAAGAGACAGAGACGGGGGTTGGAGACACAGAGGGAGAGACAGGATCCTCAAGCAGACCCTGCCCTAAGTGCGAAGCCTGACGACGGACTCGATCTCAGGACGCGCGCATCAGGAGCTCAGCCGAAACCAAGAGGCGGACCCTGAACCCACGGAACCAGCCAGGCACCTTGCTCCTTTTGTCTACTGTGGGCCCTCCTGTCCCACCTCTTTGCCTACGTCACCGAGAGCCTGGGGGTTTGCTCTGGGCTCCAACCCCCAACCCTCCTGGTGACCGCAGTGAAGACCGCATGTCTCCCCTGTCCCACCTCAGGCTAGAAAGGCCTCAACCGTGAAGAGCAATGGGACCTGCGTGGTGCGGCCCCAACGGGCAGAGCTGCTGAAGAAGCGAGTAGAACACCTGCTGCCCGCCTTCCTAGACGGAGACCTCAGCTACGTCTCCATGTTCCTGGCCACATACAGAGCTTATGCTACCACCCAGGAGGTGCTGGACCAGCTGGTGACAAGGTGAGCACCCTGCCCCTCCACAGCCCAGTGGGATTTGCCCACCTCCTGCCTGGGAGTCTGGGGAATGCCACCCAACTTCGCGGAGCCTCAGTGGGCTCCTCGGACTGGGGCAGAGTTATTACAGGGACTCAGTGGGGTCCTGGAGGGTAAGGACACCTGGGCGCCTGGCCCTGTGGAAAGGTCCTCTACGGGGGCTGTGGTCGTGCTCGTGGATCATCGTCCCGCTCCCCATGAAGAAGCCTCTGCCTCAGCCCTCACCGTCACCACGGTCTTGAGCTGGGCTCTTTTCCCCTTGGAAAAGGACATCTGACACTCCATCTGGGGTCTGTGTCCTGGGTGAGACCAGAGCAGGCATGCCCGGGCATGAGCAGGGGGCCCCAGGCCCACTCAGCTCTCTGGGATGGGGCTGGTGGGGGCCCTTTCATTCATCGAGCATAAAGGATGGATGCCCTTCTAGGTGCAGACCTGCAGACGCTTCCCTGGGCGCTGACTGTGATCCCACGCACACAGCAGACAGCACCCGGGAGCACCCCAGGGCTCCATTCTAGTCGGCAGTCAGACAGTGACACTAGATACGATGAGAGGGAGGGTTCACAGGGCATTTCATGCGATCCCCCCACCACCCCTCCGGCCTCCTCTAGCTACGGATGCGTCCTCTCTTCCTGGGACGAGATCGGCGGAGACCAGGAGCAGCGGGGCACGTGAGTGAGCTTTGGCTAATGCACAGGGCCCTTCCTTCTTCGAGAGGGCAGCGAGGGGACTGTGATCTGGGGGCTGCTGGACCCTCATCCCACACATCTGCCATTCCTGTGAGAGGGTCCAGGTCTGAGGGCTGCTTCTGCAGAAGAGGAAAGGGGGCCTGGAGAGCCCTGGGTGGGGTGTGGGCACTGTGGGAGAGCAGAGCGGGCTGGAGGGCCGCCTCAGCCCCTAACAGAGTCATTCCCCATCCCCGCCGCCTCTCAGCCCTGTCTCTACCCTAATCCTGGGACCCAGAACAAAGGGCGTGGCTTCCACACATCTGGTGGAACGTCGACACTGGGTGCTCAGCAGGTACTCAGGAGACCCAGGGAGGGCTCGGGGACTGGACGTCCCCCAGCCAGTGGGAGATTAGTGTCCACGCAAGGACACCCTCTCCTGGCACCTACTGAACGAGGCAGCACGTAGGCACGGGAGGGGAAGTGGGCGGTATCGGGAGGGTCCTGGGAAGGCCAGGGATGGGACAGAGTCCCTTAGTTCCCTCCTTGATTGGATAGTCATAGCAATGACCACGCCAGACACGCCACCCCTCCCTGCCCACATGCAGTGCAAGTCACGCGGCAAGTGGGCAGGGAGACTGAGCAGGGTGTCCAGCTTCCGCTTGGAGGACAGAAATGGTCACACCAGGGGTCAAGGACTCCCACTCACAGAGGCTTTGGGCCAGCCCCTCCTCAGTGACCAGGCCTGCCTCAGGCAGCTCTGCCACATCACAGGTGGACATGGAGTAGGAATGGGCTCTGACAGCCAGGAGCCGGGGACCCAGGGGCCCAGGTTCCGACAGGGGCTCCCTGGGGCATCCGCGTGGGAGGTGCCCTGTCCTCTGACTCCTCTGCCCACCTGTCTGTCCCCAGGGTCATCTCCTCCATCCTGGGCACCTGGCTGGACCACTACCCTGAAGATTTCTTCCAGCCCCCGGAATTTCCCTGCCTAAAGACACTACTGGCATACGTAGGGTTCCTCGTGCCAGGCTCAGACCTGGAGCAACGTGCCTGGCTCCTCCTCTCTCGGCTGCGACACCTCGAGCCCGCTGAGCCGGAGGCTGGGGGTGAGGAGGACTGGGGGTGACTGATGGAGGCCTGTGGAGGGGAGAGAGTGGGCCACACAGAGCAAGCCTCCACAGACTGCAGTGTGGCTGGGAGCAAGGAGTGGTCTCAGATCACTGTCCCCATGGGCTACAGTTTGGGGAGACCACCCAGGGATGGGTTCTTAGACAATACTGAGTGGTGGGCAAAGTTGCCTTCATTTGGAAGGGACATGGAAAGACAATCATGATGACCATACTTTCTCTTCTTGGAGCGACAGCAGCAGCCCCACAGCGAGATCCGCAACCGCGCCGAAAGCTAGTCCCAGCTCCCACTGTGGTGCCTGATGCAGCTTCAGAGCCTGAGCTGGAAAATCCCATCACTGCTGCTGGAGCTCAGCAACTCAAAAGAGCAGGGACGTCATCTGTCGTGTCGGGCCCAGTGCAGCTGGTGGTCAGAGCTCTGATCCACCGTGAGGACGTCCAAGAGTCACCTGCACCCTTGGAAAGCCAGGAGCCTCAGCAGGCCCCAGCACCAGCCACGGAGGTCCCTGAAGAGCCCGAGATGACACCTCCCACGTCAGAGCCACGGCAGGATATACTCCCAGCTCTGACTCTCTGTCGGGAGCTACAAGAGTCACCTGCACCTTTGGAAAGCCTGGAGCCCGAGCAGGCTCCAGCACTACCTATGGAGGTCCCTGAGGGGACCCTGATGCCACCTGCCCTGTCGGAGACGGCGCAGGACATACTCACTGCTCTGACTCCCTCTCAGGAGCTCCAGGAGCCACGTCCGGCCTTGGCAGCGCCGGAGCCCGAGCAGCCTGCAGCACCACCTTCGGAGGTCCCTGAAGAGCCCCTTAGGCCGCGTCCCATGTCACAGCCAACAGAGGATATACTCCCAGCTCTGACTCCCTATCAGGAGCTTGAAGACCCACCTGCACCTTTCGCAGCCCCAGCGCCCACGCACGCTGCAGCACTAGCTCTGGAGGTCCCTGAAGGGTCCCTTATGCCACTTGCCATGTCAGAGGAAGCGGAGGATACAGTCACAGCTCTGACGAACGGTCATGAGCTGCAAGAGCCACTGGCATCTATGGCAGCCCCAGAGCCCGAGCAGGCTCCTGCTCCAGCTATGGAGGTCCCTGAAGGGCCCCTGATGCCACCTGCCCTGTCAGAGCCGGCGCAGGACATACTCACAGCTCTGACTCCCTGTCAGAAGCTCCAAGAGCCACCTGCGCCCTTGGCAGCCCCGGAGCCCGAGGAGGCTGCAGTCCTAGCTATGGAGGTCCCTCAAGAGCCCCTCAGGCCACGTGACATGTCAGACCCAGCGGAGGATATACTCACAGCTCTGACTCTCTGTCAGGTGCTAGAAAGGTCACCTGCACCTTTGACAGTGCGGGAATCTGAGCAGGCTCCGGCACCAGCCATGGAGGTCCCTGAAGAGCCCGTGATGACACCTGCCATTTCAGAGCCACGGCAGGATATACTCCCAGCTCTGACTCTCTGTCGGGAGCTACAAGAGTCACCTGCACCTTTGGAAAGCCTGGAGCCCGAGCAGGCTCCAGCACTACCTATGGAGGTCCCTGAGGGGACCCTGATGCCACCTGCCCTGTCGGAGACGGCGCAGGACATACTCACTGCTCTGACTCCCTCTCAGGAGCTCCAGGAGCCACGTCCGGCCTTGGCAGCGCCGGAGCCCGAGCAGCCTGCAGCACCACCTTCGGAGGTCCCTGAAGAGCCCCTTAGGCCGCGTCCCATGTCACAGCCAACAGAGGATATACTCCCAGCTCTGACTCCCTGTCAGGAGCTTGAGGACCGCCCTGTACTTTTCGCAGCCCCAGCATCCGCGCACGCTGCAGCACTAGCTACGGAGGTCCCTGAAGGGCCCCTGATGCCACTTGCCATGTCTGAGCCACCGGAGGATGTACACAGCACTCTGACCCCCTGTCAGCAGCTCCAAGAGCCACCTCCGGCCTTGGCTGCGCCGGAGCCCGAGAAGCCTGCAGCACCAGATTCGGAGGTCCCTGAAGAGCCCCGTAGGCCACGTCTCACGTCACAGCCAACAGATGATACACTCACAGCTCTGACTCCCTGTGAAGAGCTTGAAGACCGGCCTGCACTTTTCGCAGCCCCGGCGCCCACACACGCTGCAGCACCAACTATGGAGGTCCCTGAAGGGCCCCTGATGCCACCTGCCCTGTCGGAGCCGGCGCAGGACATACTCACTGCTCTGAGTCCCTGTCAGGAGCTCCAAGGGCCACCTCCGCCCTTGGCAGCACCGGAACCCGAGCAGCGTGCAGCGCCAGCTACGGAAGTCCCTGAAGAGCCCCTTGGGCCACGTCCCATATCAGAGCCAACAGAGGATATACTCAGGGCTCTGACCCTCTCTCAGGTGCAAGAAGAGTCACCTGCACCTTTGACAGTGCGGGAGCCTGAGCAGGCTCCGGCACCAGCCATGGAGGTCGCTGAAGAGCGCGTGATGACAGCTCCCATTTCAGGGCCACGGCAGGATATACTCAAAGCTCTGACAGCATGTCAGGATCTTGAAGACCCACCTGCACCTTTCGCAGCCCGAGCACCCGCGCATGCTGCAACACTAACTATGGAGGTCCCTGAAGGGCCCCTGATGCCACCTGCCCTGTCGGAGCCGGCGCAGGACATGCTCACTGCTCTGACTCCCTGTCAGGAGCTCCAAGAGCCACCTCCGCCCTTGGCAGCGCCGGAGCCCGAGCAGCCTGCAGCACCAGCTTCGGAGGTCCCTGAAGAGCCCCTTGGGCCACGTCTCATGTCACAGCCCACAGATGATATACTCCCAGCTCTGACTCCCTGTCAGGAGCTTGAAGACCGACCGGCACTTTTCGCAGCCCCGGCGCCCACGCACGCTGCAGCACCAACTATGGAGGTTCCTGAAGGGCCCCCGATGCCACTTGCCATGTCAGAGGAAGCGGAGGATACACTCACAGCTCTGACGAACGGTCATGAGCTGCAAGAGCCACTGGCATCTATGGCAGCCCCAGAGCCCGAGCAGGCTCCAGCTCCAGCTATGGAGGTCCCTGAAAGGCCCCTGATGCCACCTGCCCTGTCGAAGACGGCGCAGGAGATACAAACAGCTCTGACTCCCTGTCAGAAGCTCCAAGAGCCACCTGCGCCCTTGGCAGCCCCGGAGCCCGAGCTGGCTCCAGTCCTACCTATGCAGGTCCCTGAAGAGCCCCTTTGGCCACGTGACATGTCAGAGCCAGCGGAGGCTATACTCACAACTCGGACTCTCTGTCGGGAGCTAGAAGAGTCACCTGCACCTTTTGCAGCCCCGGCGCCCGCGCACGCTGCAGCACTAGCTCTGGAGGTCCCTGAAGGGCCCCTGATGCCACCTGCCCTGTCAGAGCCGGCGCAGGACATACTCACTGCTCTGACTCCCTGTCAGGAGCTCCAAGAGCCACCTCCGCCCTTGGCAGCACCGGAACCCGAGCAGCCTGCAGCACCAGCTACGGAGGTCCCTGAGGAGCCCCTTAGGCCACGTCCCATATCAGAGCCAACAGAGGATATACTCAGGGCGCTGACCCTCTCTCAGGTGCAAGAAGAGTCACCTGCACCTTTGACAGCGCGGGAGCCTGAGCAGGCTCCGGCACCAGCCATGGAGGTCCCTGAAGAGCGCGTGATGACAGCTCCCATTTCAGAGCCACGGCAGGATATACTCAGCGCTCTGACTCCCTGTCAGGAGCTTGAAGACCCACCTGCACCTTTGGCAGCCCCGGTGCCCGCGCACGCTGCGGCACTAACTATGGAGGTCCCTGAAGGGCCCCTGATGTCACTTGCCTTCTCAGAGCCAGCGGAGGATATACACAGAGCTCTGACTCCCTGTCAGCAGCTCCAAGAGCCACCTGCACCTTTGGCAGCCCCGGAGTCCAAGCAGGCTACAGCATCAGTTATCGGGCTTGCCGAAGGGCGCCGCCTACCAACTCTCTCAGTGGAGCATACGGCCTCGGCCCCGGCCCCGGAGCAGCAGTTCCTGCTCGCTGAATCCCCAAAGGACGGCTTCCCCTCCCCTGTCATTCCAGTGTTTCTAATTTTTGCGTTGTTCATGCACCTATTTCATAGCTTAATACATCCTGGTCTATAAATAAAGGATAAATTGAGTTTTCATGGAATTTTACTCTGATCCTTTTAAACTGTACCTCCAGGTGTCATTAGGTACACAGTGTTTCACAACCTGTCCTTCTACAATATTTCCCTCCCAGACACTCCCGTGCCACTCGTCAGATACTGCTCATTCCCTCAGCCCAGTCCCTGTAGCCACGGCTCCCCTCTCATCTCCGCCTCTGTGAGTTACTTCTTCTGGGTTTTCATGTGTGTGGGATCAGGCAGTGTGGCCTTTCTGTATCTAGCTACGTAACCTATGAGTGATTCATTTTTTTTTTCAGCTTTTTTTCTCTTAAAAAACAAACAAACACAGAAAAACAAAAACAGAAACAAACAAACAAAAAAAAAACCCTTTTCACTACAAAGGAATATTGCTGATACAATACTGCGCATGTGAAGCCCCAAAATGAAATGTTTTCATGATCTGGGATAGGCTTCCCTTTTGTAAGTGTGACCCAGGAGCCAGAAATCTCTGGGTCCAGGAGACACCTTCAAAATCTTTCATTTTCCTGGATAGGCCAGGTTTCAATGATTCTAATGTGCATGTTATAAAAATATTAAGACTGCATATTAAATTTTCCTCTTTATTACAAACATATCAGGTAATTTAAAAGTTCTCTAAGGTTTCAGCCAGATTACGTTTTGGTAGCAAAAGAGTGATGTAAATATGAAGAAAGGAAGACACATTCCTTCTACCTTCTACCATGATAGCCCATAACACATGGCGTCCCTCTTCCAGTCCTTTCCCTCGGAGTGTATGGGTGAGTGAGAGCGGGGGAGGGGGTTTGCCTGTGTGGGGGACAGGGTGGGGCAGGGAGGGTTCCACAGCTGGGCTCTTGTTCGGCCTGAGGTCCCCACAGTGGACAGGCACTGCTACTCCTCTCCTGTCCCCTTCTGCATTTTCAGGGGCTACACATCATTTACTCAGCAGCACCACCTGCCCAACAACTGAGACCTCTCCAATTCTTTGAGTCTCCTCCTTAAAGTGAAGAGTACAATGTGCCCTAAATCTCTTCTGCTTTAGGGCTGTCTCCTAAAAGCACAATTTCTGGAACACACGCTAGTCCCATTGTTGGGAGTATTGGCTGCAGGGTCCTCTAGCTATACTCTCTTTCTTTCCGTGGAGCCTTGCTCGGGAAAGGAGGGTCCCCGGAGACTAGAGATGAACCCTGAAATCACGAGGAAGACAAGCCAGCACTGAGGCCACCAGGCTACCTGGGCGGGACCCGTGGAGCACGGGAGAGCCTGTCCCTACCGCCCTCATGGATCCTCCCTCCACAAGCAGCCCTGCCCCCCCACCCCACCCCCACCCCCCGTCCTGGAACACCCCTCATCCAGACCCCGTCCCGGGACACACCCCAGCCACTCCAGCCCCTCTTGCTCTAGAACTCAGCTTCTAAGTAGAGCAACCGGGTCCTGCTTCCAGGCCAGCAGAGGGGCGTCGGCCGGGCCACACTTGTCTGCTTGCTCCGGGTCCATCCTTTTTGGGCCCTCTCCTCGCAGGAAGGAACCAACCTCTCAGGGCCGCTCAGCTCAGGGAGTCACAGACATGACCTGAATGTGTTCATCCATATGTCCACTAGGTGGCAACAGCGAGAACTGCTTGAACCTCTGTGAACAGGAGGGACCTTTACTGAGGAGGCAAGAGAAGGCTAGCTGAGGAGGACAAAGCCGGAACTGACACCCCACACCCACCCCCCACCATGGGGTGGACGTGACATTCCTCAGGCACTCCCGGCTGCCCTAAAGGGCAAAGAAATAGTTCACCTATAGACACCACAATCCTGCAAGACTTAAGTCTCCCTCAGTTTCCCAACGTCTTAGCACTTTACAAGAACCAAGCCTTTCTATCAATTACTTAGCTTCCTGAAGGGAAAGTAGATACAATGAAATGTCCTTCTAATCTGCAGCCTCCAGGAAGTTCCCAACCGTCTTAATGTCCATGCCTTGCTAGAGGGCAAAACCACCTTCCCTAGACAATGGCAAGGCCTCTGTACCTTGGGAGTCTTCTTTAACATATGCAAGTATTATCTCAACCTCCCTTTTCCCTTCCCTTCCCCCAACCCCATAGTCTTATCATCAGCCACCCCTCACAAGCCGGGGCAGCAGCTCTATCTGCCACGGGTCCTGTCAGAAACCACCAGTTTTGCACCAAAGACGTCTCAAGAATTCTCTCCTGGTCGTCGGCTCCGGGTTCCACCCCACTGAACCTCACCTATATTCCACGACCTCCTCATTTCCAAAGCACACTGGGTGCTCATGGAAGCTGCAGGATGGACAGAGCCTCAACCGGCGGCTTTGGCACTGGGCATAGCCCCTCCACACCCCTCAGGCTCCTCCAGCAGTGACCCCCTGCCCCTGCCAGCCCCAATTCCCGATAACCCTCCGGTTCAGTTGTTGTGAGAGCAGTGCCTACGCTTCCTGCTCGAGACCCAAGTGAGGAGAAGGGAGAGATCCCTCTCCTCGCACGAAGTCACTTGACGGGGAGTCCACTTGATCAGAAGCTCTCCGTCTGGGAGCCCTGCAAAGGACAGGAATGCTGTGACCCTCCGCCTTCCCCCAGGAGCTTTGGTGTGGGGAGCACCGCAGACGTCTACACAACTTGGCGCACAACAGCATCACACCTCCGCGCCTACAGATGCGGGCGGCCGTTTTTATTCTCACCCTCTCAAGAGGCGGGGAAAGCCCTCTGGGAACGCAAGGCACACAGAGCAACCCGCTGACCCTGAGCCCCACCGGGCCCCCTGGCAAGGGGCAGTGCATCCCCGTCCAGGCAAAAACACCTGCGAAACAGGGCACTAGGCCCCTGCCCCCCGAAAACGAGGTGAAACAACAAGTGAACAGCAAGTTTACAGACCAAAGAGGACGGCCAAACTCCAGCGCTAGGGGAAAATAGCACCTAGAGCTCGAGGCTTTTTCTCATCATTCATTTCTCTCTCCATTCAACATTTTCCATTTCGTTGTTGTTTTTTTTTTTCTGTCTTTTTTCCCTTTCCAACTACTTTTTCTTTTTCTTTTAGCAACTCTTCATTTTTCAATCTTTTCTTAACTTTCATTTTTTACATTGACATTTGATACACATATTCTTCATTCTTGGATTCCTGTCGCTATATTCAATTTGATTTCTGTGTATATATGAGTTTGGCTTTCTTTACCATTTTGGGATTTAGTGACTTCCAACACACAGACCAACAGACACTCGGGACCAAGTGGCTCACCCTGTTTTGTCCACCCTGTGAGATCCTAATCTCTCTCTCCCCCATCCATTCTTCTCTGGGAAAAGTGACTAGAGGGAGGGATTCACGGCAAAAGAAAGAGCCAGAGGTAACCCTCTCGGCCACTGATCTAATGCATATGGTTTTAAGTAAGATGTCAGAGCTGGAACTCAGGATGACAATTATAGAGTTGCTAGCTGGGCTTGAAAAAAGTCTAAATGACACGAGAGACTCTCAGAGTGCAGAAATGAAATCGAATCAGGCCCAAATTCCAAAGGCTCTAACTGAGATGCAGTCTACATTGCATGTGGACACTCTAACGGCCAGGGTCAATGAGGCAGAAGACAGAGTCAGGGACACCAAAGACAAGCTGACGGAAAGGAAGGAAGCCGAGGAAAAGAGAGAAAGCCAACGAATGGACCATGGGTGGGGGAATCGAAAAATCAGTGATGCCACAAAAGGAAACAATATTGGAATTACTTCTGGCCCCGAGGGAGAAGACACAGAGGGACAGAAGATCTGTCTGTGTAGATCGTAGCTGAGAACTTCCCCAATCTGGGAGGGAAACGGGCATTCAAGTCCAAGAGGTAGAGAGGACTCTTCCCCAAATCCACAGGAATAGAGGAACACCCTAACATATACAGTGACGTTTGCAATTTCAGACACAAAGAGAAAATCCTGAAAGCAGCTTGAGACAAGAGGGTCTTCTAGCCACATACCTATCCACGGAGACCTGGCACACCAGAAAGGGCTGGCGTGATCGAGTCAGGGTACTAAATGAGAAAAACATGCAGCCAAGAATACTTTACCCAGCAAGGAGGCATTCCGAATAGGAGCAGAGATAAAGAGCTTCCAGGACAGAAAGGAACTCAAAGGATTTGGCCGCGAAACCACCCTGCAAGAAATAGGAAGGGGGATCCTGTAAGTGAAGAGACACTCCAAGAGTACCACAGACCAGAAAGAAACAGAGACCATCTACAGAATTAGGGACGTGACAGGTAACGCAATGGACTCATCTCCATCTGCTTTTTAGATTTTTTCTTTATCATTGGTCTGAAGCAATTTTATTGGGATGTAGGTTGATAAGGAGGGTTTTTTTCATGATCTTTATGTTTGGGGGTTTTGTTGGCTGGATTCCTGCATTCTTGAATCTCTGGGTGGAGAGGGTTCATACAATTCAGATAATAATCAGACATTACTTCTTCAAACAGTTTTTTTCTGTACCTCAGCCAATTTCTTATCTACCAGGCCACGTGAAATTGCTACAAAGCTCACACATACTCTAGTGTTTGTGTGCAGGGCGTGGTTTGCACCCTTCCTTTTCTCTGCTTTATTCTGGACAACTGCAATGATCATACATTCACGTTCTCTCTCTCTCTGTCTCTGTCTCTCTCTCTCTCTTTTTGCTATTTAGTGTCTAACGTGAAAGAAAGGCCATCTACTACATTTTTCATCTTAGACGTGCTACGGTTCAGCTCCAGAAGTTGGGTTTTCCTTGTTTTCATATTTTCTATATCTCTGTTTCACTTCATCCTTTGTGTACATTCTTACGTATATAAAACCTCTTTCTAACAGTGGTTTGAATGTCCATGTGCAATACTTCCATCGTCTTTTTCATTTCTGGGTAGGTTTCTATTGTTTAATCTTTCTCCTCAGTACGAGGTGAACTTTTCTCCTTCTTTGCATCCTGGTAATCTTTTGTTGGAAGGCAGCTATCGTGAATTTTAATTGTTAGATATTAACTATGGCTTATATTTCTACACATACCCTTGAGGATTGTTCTGATGGGGAGGTTCCTGGAAAACTATTTTATCCTTCCAGACTAGCTTTCCAAAGGTTTGTTAGGTGGTATCACAGTAGTCTTCAATGTATTTTGCTACTGTTCTGTTGGTATTCTGAGCTCTCTTTGCAATGTCCCACGAATTACGAGGTTTTCCACTCTGCCTGCTGCCGGTAGCACAGACTTTTCCTGATTGTGTGTGAAGGCTAGTGACATTTTCCTCTCTGCTTCCCCTGCGCTATTATTTTCCCCACACCACCTACGTTCCTCACACATGTGCCCTACTGCGGAATTCTATGACAACTCAAAAGTGATCCTAGATGGCTTTCTGAGGTCCTCTTTCTCTGTGCAGCTCTCCTCAGTATTCTGTACTGTAAACCACAGCCATATTGACTTCTCCAAACTTCCACCTTGCTGTCTCCAACTCATGGAAATGGCTGAGCTTCGCCTGTGTTCTACATTCCTGACCCGTAGACTAGAAATGAAATCTCTTTAGGCAGTAAGTTAGGGAAATGCAGAGTCCCTCATGTTTGTCTTCCCCCTTGCACTAGTCACTTCCCTGCATTGCCTGGAAATATATCGAAAGTGTTCTTTTGCCAGGGCGCCTGGGTGGCTCAGTTGCTTACGCCTCCGACTCGTGATCTGGACTCAGGTCACGAACTCAGGGTCTTGGGATCAAGACCAGCGTTGCGCATCACACTCAGCACAGAGTCGGCTTGAGATTCTGTCTCCCCTCTCCCTCTATCCTCCCCACCCCCCACACTCTGTCTCTCAAACCAACACAGAAAATCTTTCAAATAAAAGAAAATCAGTTACGTAAGAGACAGCCTCTGCAACAAGGGGAAGACCCCAGCAGGGTCCGTGCCTTGCCCAGAATCACAGACTGGTAAGAAGGCAGAACCAGGCCTGAACCCAGCTCTCCGAGTGTCCTTAACGGTGGGGCCGTGGCTGAACCTAGCTACTCACTGGGAGCTCGGGAAGAGGTTGTGCTTTGGAACTGGCTGTAGACCTGCACATGGTATGGGGGTGATGAGAAGAAGCATCGACATCCCAGGCAGGAGGCATCCCAGCACGTACCCGTCTGAGGAGGAGCCCAGGCCAGGGCAACCCACTGACGGCACCCCTGCCCGCAGGACACCCAGAGGAAAGGAGGGATGGCTCGTGACACACGACTGGCAGCGTCTAGGGGTAAGGGTGGGCTCAGCCCCTCTAAGCCAAGGCTCCAATGCCTTCTGCAGGGTTTGCCTTGGAAATTAGAAAGCCTAAGACCTGGGAAAGCTATTTCCCATCCACCCCTAGGTGGGACTCTCATCTTCTGGGCCTGCACAATACGAGTATTGGGGCCCACACATGTGCACAGATACACACACAACACAATAGGGACTGTGGGTGGCATCGGAGGAGCTACAGACTCAGAGAAGGTGAGAAAGGAAGAAAATGTGGTGGCAGGTATTCCCTACGTGGGACACCACTCCCCCAATTTCTTAGATGGTATCCCACCTATGCCTGTGGACTTCCGCAAGAAGTCCGCTGGAAAAATCCCTATCGCACAGGCAAGACACAGACCATCCCTGACGGGCACAACGGCTTCTCCGGGGTCCCAAACAGGGAAGATGGAGACTTGCGTCAGAGCCCGGGGTGTTTCTAAGCTGGGGCCCTGGCTGCACCCAGACCTTCCCTAGGGCCTGCGGAGAGGGTTGTGTTGGTGTCACCGGGTACGCATGTGGCATGGCACGCAGAAAGGGGATGAGCAGTCGGCAGCCCAGAGCACTGTTTGTGTAGGTGCTAGTCCAGGTGTGGACTCGGGGAGGGGATCCCAGGAAGTGAAGTCACTTCCCTGATAACCGACCCCCACAGAACTTGGAACCCTGGTCACCAGGCACCCACATTCTAGTGCGGTCCCGTATCAGGCTCACTTGGCCAGAGACATTCGATAGCGAAAGATGTTCTCTTGCTGCGTGCCCATTTTCCGGGGCTCTGGCTTCCAGAAACCCCGGGCTGAGGGACTTTTCACCTGCTGCAGACACTGGCTCAACCCGCGCCCCCGACGCCGCAGGGCCTTTGCCAGGAGGTGCCGGAAGGTAATACTGAGCGGCCTAGGCCAGGCCAGGCCAGGCCAGGCCAGGCCACCTCTCCGAGCCATCCCTGGGCAGCCCCATCCCCCCAGTTTCAGGGAAAGAGGGGTATGTGGGGGAGGTCCCGCCCTGGGCTGGAGGAGGTTGCAGGGCAGTGGATACCCTGGGGATGCCTTCATGCTCACACCGATGCCACGGTGGGCAGGGTGGAAAGAGGATTCCTGAGGTGCCTCTCACCAGGGCCAGAGTGAATCCAAGGCCCTCGAGCTGTGTCACTTTTCTCTCCATGGTGGAGCTGCGTGCATCCTGGGGTGTGGTGGGCCTGCAAGGGAGTCCCCTGGGTCTGAGGACCAGCAAAGGCAGCCAGACAGACCTCCGAGGCCTCCCGCCTGGCTGCCGGGCACTGTCTTTACAGAGCTCCACACAGGAGACAGGGCAGGAGCTGAACGATGGGATCCCCTGCCCCACCTCCTTGAAGGACAGGAAGGAGTCCCCTACTGCCAACAAAGTCCAGCGCTGGCTCAGGGTGAGTGGAGGTGCCGGAGGGACCCAGCACCCAGGGCACCGATGCGGCACAAAGGGACCCAGATCCCAGAAACCAGCCTCTGGGCTCCTCGGGGCTCCCTCCTGGACTCCTGCTCCCATGTGAACCTGGATCCCCATCTCCTCCCCAAACCTGCCGTCAGGGCCCTGCCAACGGCCTTGGCCCCATGCACAGTCCCTATCCACATATCTGTACGAATATCAGAAAAGCGACCTTAAACCACCTCTCATCCCTTGCTCGAGATCCTGCTGAGCTGGGAGACTTTTCCCCAAAGGGGCCTGGGGCTCATGGTACTATGCCTATTGCTCTGCCCTTTGGTTGTGAAGGAACCCATCCCTGGGGCCCCTCCAGGGTCCGGAGCAGGCGCCTCCTTGTGCTGCACAACATTCCAGAAGGCCCATCCGTTACCGCAGCCACTGAGCCCTTCACAGAGGCAGGACGTTCATGTGATTCCCTTCTGTTGCCAACTCACAGCGCTGCACGGAACATCCTACGTGCCCTAAAATCCCGAGCACCCCCACCCATGAAACAGTCTCTGTGTTCTCAAGCCTGACATACATCGTCAGAAATCACAGGGACGATGCCGTTAGTGCAGGGAGCGGCTGTCAATACTCCGCTAACGATCTGACCTGAGATACCGACGTCCATTCACACACCCCCCACCTCACATCCCCGTATTGTTGCCATTCTCCTTTTTCCCTAAAGAGATTGCACGAGTTATGTTTTTGAGAGACAGACAGAGACAGAGACAGAGACAGAGACGGGGGTTGGAGACACAGAGGGAGAGACAGGATCCTCAAGCAGACCCTGCCCTAAGTGCGAAGCCTGACGACGGACTCGATCTCAGGACGCGCGCATCAGGAGCTCAGCCGAAACCAAGAGGCGGACCCTGAACCCACGGAACCAGCCAGGCACCTTGCTCCTTTTGTCTACTGTGGGCCCTCCTGTCCCACCTCTTTGCCTACGTCACCGAGAGCCTGGGGGTTTGCTCTGGGCTCCAACCCCCAACCCTCCTGGTGACCGCAGTGAAGACCGCATGTCTCCCCTGTCCCACCTCAGGCTAGAAAGGCCTCAACCGTGAAGAGCAATGGGAGCTGCGTGGTGCGGCCCCAACGGGCAGAGCTGCTGAAGAAGCGAGTAGAACACCTGCTGCCCGCCTTCCTAGACGGAGACCTCAGCTACGTCTCCATGTTCCTGGCCACATACAGAGCTTATGCTACCACCCAGGAGGTGCTGGACCAGCTGGTGACAAGGTGAGCACCCTGCCCCTCCACAGCCCAGTGGGATTTGCCCACCTCCTGCCTGGGAGTCTGGGGAATGCCACCCAACTTCGCGGAGCCTCAGTGGGCTCCTCGGACTGGGGCAGAGTTATTACAGGGACTCAGTGGGGTCCTGGAGGGTAAGGACACCTGGGCGCCTGGCCCTGTGGAAAGGTCCTCTACGGGGGCTGTGGTCGTGCTCGTGGATCATCGTCCCGCTCCCCATGAAGAAGCCTCTGCCTCAGCCCTCACCGTCACCACGGTCTTGAGCTGGGCTCTTTTCCCCTTGGAAAAGGACATCTGACACTCCATCTGGGGTCTGTGTCCTGGGTGAGACCAGAGCAGGCATGCCCGGGCATGAGCAGGGGGCCCCAGGCCCACTCAGCTCTCTGGGATGGGGCTGGTGGGGGCCCTTTCATTCATCGAGCATAAAGGATGGATGCCCTTCTAGGTGCAGACCTGCAGACGCTTCCCTGGGCGCTGACTGTGATCCCACGCACACAGCAGACAGCACCCGGGAGCACCCCAGGGCTCCATTCTAGTCGGCAGTCAGACAGTGACACTAGATACGATGAGAGGGAGGGTTCACAGGGCATTTCATGCGATCCCCCCACCACCCCTCCGGCCTCCTCTAGCTACGGATGCGTCCTCTCTTCCTGGGACGAGATCGGCGGAGACCAGGAGCAGCGGGGCACGTGAGTGAGCTTTGGCTAATGCACAGGGCCCTTCCTTCTTCGAGAGGGCAGCGAGGGGACTGTGATCTGGGGGCTGCTGGACCCTCATCCCACACATCTGCCATTCCTGTGAGAGGGTCCAGGTCTGAGGGCTGCTTCTGCAGAAGAGGAAAGGGGGCCTGGAGAGCCCTGGGTGGGGTGTGGGCACTGTGGGAGAGCAGAGCGGGCTGGAGGGCCGCCTCAGCCCCTAACAGAGTCATTCCCCATCCCCGCCGCCTCTCAGCCCTGTCTCTACCCTAATCCTGGGACCCAGAACAAAGGGCGTGGCTTCCACACATCTGGTGGAACGTCGACACTGGGTGCTCAGCAGGTACTCAGGAGACCCAGGGAGGGCTCGGGGACTGGACGTCCCCCAGCCAGTGGGAGATTAGTGTCCACGCAAGGACACCCTCTCCTGGCACCTACTGAACGAGGCAGCACGTAGGCACGGGAGGGGAAGTGGGCGGTATCGGGAGGGTCCTGGGAAGGCCAGGGATGGGACAGAGTCCCTTAGTTCCCTCCTTGATTGGATAGTCATAGCAATGACCACGCCAGACACGCCACCCCTCCCTGCCCACATGCAGTGCAAGTCACGCGGCAAGTGGGCAGGGAGACTGAGCAGGGTGTCCAGCTTCCGCTTGGAGGACAGAAATGGTCACACCAGGGGTCAAGGACTCCCACTCACAGAGGCTTTGGGCCAGCCCCTCCTCAGTGACCAGGCCTGCCTCAGGCAGCTCTGCCACATCACAGGTGGACATGGAGTAGGAATGGGCTCTGACAGCCAGGAGCCGGGGACCCAGGGGCCCAGGTTCCGACAGGGGCTCCCTGGGGCATCCGCGTGGGAGGTGCCCTGTCCTCTGACTCCTCTGCCCACCTGTCTCTCCCCAGGGTCATCTCCTCCATCCTGGGCACCTGGCTGGACCACTACCCTGAAGATTTCTTCCAGCCCCCGGAATTTCCCTGCCTAAAGACACTACTGGCATACGTAGGGTTCCTCGTGCCAGGCTCAGACCTGGAGCAACGTGCCTGGCTCCTCCTCTCTCGGCTGCGACACCTCGAGCCCGCTGAGCCGGAGGCTGGGGGTGAGGAGGACTGGGGGTGACTGATGGAGGCCTGTGGAGGGGAGAGAGTGGGCCACACAGAGCAAGCCTCCACAGACTGCAGTGTGGCTGGGAGCAAGGAGTGGTCTCAGATCACTGTCCCCATGGGCTACAGTTTGGGGAGACCACCCAGGGATGGGTTCTTAGACAATACTGAGTGGTGGGCAAAGTTGCCTTCATTTGGAAGGGACATGGAAAGACAATCATGATGACCATACTTTCTCTTCTTGGAGCGACAGCAGCAGCCCCACAGCGAGATCCGCAACCGCGCCGAAAGCTAGTCCCAGCTCCCACTGTGGTGCCTGATGCAGCTTCAGAGCCTGAGCTGGAAAATCCCATCACTGCTGCTGGAGCTCAGCAACTCAAAAGAGCAGGGACGTCATCTGTCGTGTCGGGCCCAGTGCAGCTGGTGGTCAGAGCTCTGATCCACCGTGAGGACGTCCAAGAGTCACCTGCACCCTTGGAAAGCCAGGAGCCTCAGCAGGCCCCAGCACCAGCCACGGAGGTCCCTGAAGAGCCCGAGATGACACCTCCCACGTCAGAGCCACGGCAGGATATACTCCCAGCTCTGACTCTCTGTCGGGAGCTACAAGAGTCACCTGCACCTTTGGAAAGCCTGGAGCCCGAGCAGGCTCCAGCACTACCTATGGAGGTCCCTGAGGGGACCCTGATGCCACCTGCCCTGTCGGAGACGGCGCAGGACATACTCACTGCTCTGACTCCCTCTCAGGAGCTCCAGGAGCCACGTCCGGCCTTGGCAGCGCCGGAGCCCGAGCAGCCTGCAGCACCACCTTCGGAGGTCCCTGAAGAGCCCCTTAGGCCGCGTCCCATGTCACAGCCAACAGAGGATATACTCTCAGCTCTGACTCCCTATCAGGAGCTTGAAGACCCACCTGCACCTTTCGCAGCCCCAGCGCCCACGCACGCTGCAGCACTAGCTCTGGAGGTCCCTGAAGGGTCCCTTATGCCACTTGCCATGTCAGAGGAAGCGGAGGATACAGTCACAGCTCTGACGAACGGTCATGAGCTGCAAGAGCCACTGGCATCTATGGCAGCCCCAGAGCCCGAGCAGGCTCCTGCTCCAGCTATGGAGGTCCCTGAAGGGCCCCTGATGCCACCTGCCCTGTCAGAGCCGGCGCAGGACATACTCACAGCTCTGACTCCCTGTCAGAAGCTCCAAGAGCCACCTGCGCCCTTGGCAGCCCCGGAGCCCGAGGAGGCTGCAGTCCTAGCTATGGAGGTCCCTCAAGAGCCCCTCAGGCCACGTGACATGTCAGACCCAGCGGAGGATATACTCACAGCTCTGACTCTCTGTCAGGTGCTAGAAAGGTCACCTGCACCTTTGACAGTGCGGGAATCTGAGCAGGCTCCGGCACCAGCCATGGAGGTCCCTGAAGAGCCCGTGATGACACCTGCCATTTCAGAGCCACGGCAGGATATACTCCCAGCTCTGACTCTCTGTCGGGAGCTACAAGAGTCACCTGCACCTTTGGAAAGCCTGGAGCCCGAGCAGGCTCCAGCACTACCTATGGAGGTCCCTGAGGGGACCCTGATGCCACCTGCCCTGTCGGAGACGGCGCAGGACATACTCACTGCTCTGACTCCCTCTCAGGAGCTCCAGGAGCCACGTCCGGCCTTGGCAGCGCCGGAGCCCGAGCAGCCTGCAGCACCACCTTCGGAGGTCCCTGAAGAGCCCCTTAGGCCGCGTCCCATGTCACAGCCAACAGAGGATATACTCCCAGCTCTGACTCCCTGTCAGGAGCTTGAGGACCGCCCTGTACTTTTCGCAGCCCCAGCATCCGCGCACGCTGCAGCACTAGCTACGGAGGTCCCTGAAGGGCCCCTGATGCCACTTGCCATGTCTGAGCCACCGGAGGATGTACACAGCACTCTGACCCCCTGTCAGCAGCTCCAAGAGCCACCTCCGGCCTTGGCTGCGCCGGAGCCCGAGAAGCCTGCAGCACCAGATTCGGAGGTCCCTGAAGAGCCCCGTAGGCCACGTCTCACGTCACAGCCAACAGATGATACACTCACAGCTCTGACTCCCTGTGAAGAGCTTGAAGACCGGCCTGCACTTTTCGCAGCCCCGGCGCCCACACACGCTGCAGCACCAACTATGGAGGTCCCTGAAGGGCCCCTGATGCCACCTGCCCTGTCGGAGCCGGCGCAGGACATACTCACTGCTCTGAGTCCCTGTCAGGAGCTCCAAGGGCCACCTCCGCCCTTGGCAGCACCGGAACCCGAGCAGCGTGCAGCGCCAGCTACGGAAGTCCCTGAAGAGCCCCTTGGGCCACGTCCCATATCAGAGCCAACAGAGGATATACTCAGGGCTCTGACCCTCTCTCAGGTGCAAGAAGAGTCACCTGCACCTTTGACAGTGCGGGAGCCTGAGCAGGCTCCGGCACCAGCCATGGAGGTCGCTGAAGAGCGCGTGATGACAGCTCCCATTTCAGGGCCACGGCAGGATATACTCAAAGCTCTGACAGCATGTCAGGATCTTGAAGACCCACCTGCACCTTTCGCAGCCCGAGCACCCGCGCATGCTGCAACACTAACTATGGAGGTCCCTGAAGGGCCCCTGATGCCACCTGCCCTGTCGGAGCCGGCGCAGGACATGCTCACTGCTCTGACTCCCTGTCAGGAGCTCCAAGAGCCACCTCCGCCCTTGGCAGCGCCGGAGCCCGAGCAGCCTGCAGCACCAGCTTCGGAGGTCCCTGAAGAGCCCCTTGGGCCACGTCTCATGTCACAGCCCACAGATGATATACTCCCAGCTCTGACTCCCTGTCAGGAGCTTGAAGACCGACCGGCACTTTTCGCAGCCCCGGCGCCCACGCACGCTGCAGCACCAACTATGGAGGTTCCTGAAGGGCCCCCGATGCCACTTGCCATGTCAGAGGAAGCGGAGGATACACTCACAGCTCTGACGAACGGTCATGAGCTGCAAGAGCCACTGGCATCTATGGCAGCCCCAGAGCCCGAGCAGGCTCCAGCTCCAGCTATGGAGGTCCCTGAAAGGCCCCTGATGCCACCTGCCCTGTCGAAGACGGCGCAGGAGATACAAACAGCTCTGACTCCCTGTCAGAAGCTCCAAGAGCCACCTGCGCCCTTGGCAGCCCCGGAGCCCGAGCTGGCTCCAGTCCTACCTATGCAGGTCCCTGAAGAGCCCCTTTGGCCACGTGACATGTCAGAGCCAGCGGAGGCTATACTCACAACTCGGACTCTCTGTCGGGAGCTAGAAGAGTCACCTGCACCTTTTGCAGCCCCGGCGCCCGCGCACGCTGCAGCACTAGCTCTGGAGGCCCCTGAAGGGCCCCTGATGCCACCTGCCCTGTCAGAGCCGGCGCAGGACATACTCACTGCTCTGACTCCCTGTCAGGAGCTCCAAGAGCCACCTCCGCCCTTGGCAGCACCGGAACCCGAGCAGCCTGCAGCACCAGCTACGGAGGTCCCTGAGGAGCCCCTTAGGCCACGTCCCATATCAGAGCCAACAGAGGATATACTCAGGGCGCTGACCCTCTCTCAGGTGCAAGAAGTGTCACCTGCACCTTTGACAGCGCGGGAGCCTGAGCAGGCTCCGGCACCAGCCATGGAGGTCCCTGAAGAGCGCGTGATGACAGCTCCCATTTCAGAGCCACGGCAGGATATACTCAGCGCTCTGACTCCCTGTCAGGAGCTTGAAGACCCACCTGCACCTTTGGCAGCCCCGGTGCCCGCGCACGCTGCGGCACTAACTATGGAGGTCCCTGAAGGGCCCCTGATGTCACTTGCCTTCTCAGAGCCAGCGGAGGATATACACAGAGCTCTGACTCCCTGTCAGCAGCTCCAAGAGCCACCTGCACCTTTGGCAGCCCCGGAGTCCAAGCAGGCTACAGCATCAGTTATCGGGCTTGCCGAAGGGCGCCGCCTACCAACTCTCTCAGTGGAGCATACGGCCTCGGCCCCGGCCCCGGAGCAGCAGTTCCTGCTCGCTGAATCCCCAAAGGACGGCTTCCCCTCCCCTGTCATTCCAGTGTTTCTAATTTTTGCGTTGTTCATGCACCTATTTCATAGCTTAATACATCCTGGTCTATAAATAAAGGATAAATTGAGTTTTCATGGAATTTTACTCTGATCCTTTTAAACTGTACCTCCAGGTGTCATTAGGTACACAGTGTTTCACAACCTGTCCTTCTACAATATTTCCCTCCCAGACACTCCCGTGCCACTCGTCAGATACTGCTCATTCCCTCAGCCCAGTCCCTGTAGCCACGGCTCCCCTCTCATCTCCGCCTCTGTGAGTTACTTCTTCTGGGTTTTCATGTGTGTGGGATCAGGCAGTGTGGCCTTTTTGTATCTAGCTACGTAACCTATGAGTGATTCATTTTTTTTTTCAGCTTTTTTTCTCTTAAAAAACAAACAAACACAGAAAAACAAAAACAGAAACAAACAAACAAAAAAAAAAACCCTTTTCACTACAAAGGAATATTGCTGATACAATACTGCGCATGTGAAGCCCCAAAATGAAATGTTTTCATGATCTGGGATAGGCTTCCCTTTTGTAAGTGTGACCCAGGAGCCAGAAATCTCTGGGTCCAGGAGACACCTTCAAAATCTTTCATTTTCCTGGATAGGCCAGGTTTCAATGATTCTAATGTGCATGTTATAAAAATATTAAGACTGCATATTAAATCTTCCTCTTTATTACAAACATATCAGGTAATTTAAAAGTTCTCTAAGGTTTCAGCCAGATTACGTTTTGGTAGCAAAAGAGTGATGTAAATATGAAGAAAGGAAGACACATTCCTTCTACCTTCTACCATGATAGCCCATAACACATGGCGTCCCTCTTCCAGTCCTTTCCCTCGGAGTGTATGGGTGAGTGAGAGCGGGGGAGGGGGTTTGCCTGTGTGGGGGACAGGGTGGGGCAGGGAGGGTTCCACAGCTGGGCTCTTGTTCGGCCTGAGGTCCCCACAGTGGACAGGCACTGCTACTCCTCTCCTGTCCCCTTCTGCATTTTCAGGGGCTACACATCATTTACTCAGCAGCACCACCTGCCCAACAACTGAGACCTCTCCAATTCTTTGAGTCTCCTCCTTAAAGTGAAGAGTACAATGTGCCGTAAATCTCTTCTGCTTTAGGGCTGTCTCCTAAAAGCACAATTTCTGGAACACACGCTAGTCCCATTGTTGGGAGTATTGGCTGCAGGGTCCTCTAGCTATACTCTCTTTCTTTCCGTGGAGCCTTGCTCGGGAAAGGAGGGTCCCCGGAGACTAGAGATGAACCCTGAAATCACGAGGAAGACAAGCCAGCACTGAGGCCACCAGGCTACCTGGGCGGGACCCGTGGAGCACGGGAGAGCCTGTCCCTACCGCCCTCATGGATCCTCCCTCCACAAGCAGCCCTGCCCCCCCACCCCACCCCCACCCCCCGTCCTGGAACACCCCTCATCCAGACCCCGTCCCGGGACACACCCCAGCCACTCCAGCCCCTCTTGCTCTAGAACTCAGCTTCTAAGTAGAGCAACCGGGTCCTGCTTCCAGGCCAGCAGAGGGGCGTCGGCCGGGCCACACTTGTCTGCTTGCTCCGGGTCCATCCTTTTTGGGCCCTCTCCTCGCAGGAAGGAACCAACCTCTCAGGGCCGCTCAGCTCAGGGAGTCACAGACATGACCTGAATGTGTTCATCCATATGTCCACTAGGTGGCAACAGCGAGAACTGCTTGAACCTCTGTGAACAGGAGGGACCTTTACTGAGGAGGCAAGAGAAGGCTAGCTGAGGAGGACAAAGCCGGAACTGACACCCCACACCCACCCCCCACCATGGGGTGGACGTGACATTCCTCAGGCACTCCCGGCTGCCCTAAAGGGCAAAGAAATAGTTCACCTATAGACACCACAATCCTGCAAGACTTAAGTCTCCCTCAGTTTCCCAACGTCTTAGCACTTTACAAGAACCAAGCCTTTCTATCAATTACTTAGCTTCCTGAAGGGAAAGTAGATACAATGAAATGTCCTTCTAATCTGCAGCCTCCAGGAAGTTCCCAACCGTCTTAATGTCCATGCCTTGCTAGAGGGCAAAACCACCTTCCCTAGACAATGGCAAGGCCTCTGTACCTTGGGAGTCTTCTTTAACATATGCAAGTATTATCTCAACCTCCCTTTTCCCTTCCCTTCCCCCAACCCCATAGTCTTATCATCAGCCACCCCTCACAAGCCGGGGCAGCAGCTCTATCTGCCACGGGTCCTGTCAGAAACCACCAGTTTTGCACCAAAGACGTCTCAAGAATTCTCTCCTGGTCGTCGGCTCCGGGTTCCACCCCACTGAACCTCACCTATATTCCACGACCTCCTCATTTCCAAAGCACACTGGGTGCTCATGGAAGCTGCAGGATGGACAGAGCCTCAACCGGCGGCTTTGGCACTGGGCATAGCCCCTCCACACCCCTCAGGCTCCTCCAGCAGTGACCCCCTGCCCCTGCCAGCCCCAATTCCCGATAACCCTCCGGTTCAGTTGTTGTGAGAGCAGTGCCTACGCTTCCTGCTCGAGACCCAAGTGAGGAGAAGGGAGAGATCCCTCTCCTCGCACGAAGTCACTTGACGGGGAGTCCACTTGATCAGAAGCTCTCCGTCTGGGAGCCCTGCAAAGGACAGGAATGCTGTGACCCTCCGCCTTCCCCCAAGGAGCTTTGGTGTGGGGAGCACCGCAGACGTCTACACAACTTGGCGCACAACAGCATCACACCTCCGCGCCTACAGATGCGGGCGGCCGTTTTTATTCTCACCCTCTCAAGAGGCGGGGAAAGCCCTCTGGGAACGCAAGGCACACAGAGCAACCCGCTGACCCTGAGCCCCACCGGGCCCCCTGGCAAGGGGCAGTGCATCCCCGTCCAGGCAAAAACACCTGCGAAACAGGGCACTAGGCCCCTGCCCCCCGAAAACGAGGTGAAACAACAAGTGAACAGCAAGTTTACAGACCAAAGAGGACGGCCAAACTCCAGCGCTAGGGGAAAATAGCACCTAGAGCTCGAGGCTTTTTCTCATCATTCATTTCTCTCTCCATTCAACATTTTCCATTTCGTTGTTTTTTTTTTTTTTCTGTCTTTTTTCCCTTTCCAACTACTTTTTCTTTTTCTTTTAGCAACTCTTCATTTTTCAATCTTTTCTTAACTTTCATTTTTTACATTGACATTTGATACACATATTCTTCATTCTTGGATTCCTGTCGCTATATTCAATTTGATTTCTGTGTATATATGAGTTTGGCTTTCTTTACCATTTTGGGATTTAGTGACTTCCAACACACAGACCAACAGACACTCGGGACCAAGTGGCTCACCCTGTTTTGTCCACCCTGTGAGATCCTAATCTCTCTCTCCCCCATCCATTCTTCTCTGGGAAAAGTGACTAGAGGGAGGGATTCACGGCAAAAGAAAGAGCCAGAGGTAACCCTCTCGGCCACTGATCTAATGCATACGGTTTTAAGTAAGATGTCAGAGCTGGAACTCAGGATGACAATTACAGAGTTGCTAGCTGGGCTTGAAAAAAGTCTAAATGACACGAGAGACTCTCAGAGTGCAGAAATGAAATCGAATCAGGCCCAAATTCCAAAGGCTCTAACTGAGATGCAGTCTACATTGCATGTGGACACTCTAACGGCCAGGGTCAATGAGGCAGAAGACAGAGTCAGGGACACCAAAGACAAGCTGACGGAAAGGAAGGAAGCCGAGGAAAAGAGAGAAAGCCAACGAATGGACCATGGGTGGGGGAATCGAAAAATCAGTGATGCCACAAAAGGAAACAATATTGGAATTACTTCTGGCCCCGAGGGAGAAGACACAGAGGGACAGAAGATCTGTCTGTGTAGATCGTAGCTGAGAACTTCCCCAATCTGGGAGGGAAACGGGCATTCAAGTCCAAGAGGTAGAGAGGACTCTTCCCCAAATCCACAGGAATAGAGGAACACCCTAACATATACAGTGACGTTTGCAATTTCAGACACAAAGAGAAAATCCTGAAAGCAGCTTGAGACAAGAGGGTCTTCTAGCCACATACCTATCCACGGAGACCTGGCACACCAGAAAGGGCTGGCGTGATCGAGTCAGGGTACTAAATGAGAAAAACATGCAGCCAAGAATACTTTACCCAGCAAGGAGGCATTCCGAATAGGAGCAGAGATAAAGAGCTTCCAGGACAGAAAGGGACTCAAAGGATTTGGCCGCGAAACCACCCTGCAAGAAATAGGAAGGGGGATCCTGTAAGTGAAGAGACACTCCAAGAGTACCACAGACCAGAAAGAAACAGAGACCATCTACAGAATTAGGGACGTGACAGGTAACGCAATGGACTCATCTCCATCTGCTTTTTTAGATTTTTTCTTTATCATTGGTCTGAAGCAATTTTATTGGGATGTAGGTTGATAAGGAGGGTTTTTTTCATGATCTTTATGTTTGGGGGTTTTGTTGGCTGGATTCCTGCATTCTTGAATCTCTGGGTGGAGAGGGTTCATACAATTCAGATAATAATCAGACATTACTTCTTCAAACAGTTTTTTTCTGTACCTCAGCCAATTTCTTATCTACCAGGCCACGTGAAATTGCTACAAAGCTCACACATACTCTAGTGTTTGTGTGCAGGGCGTGGTTTGCACCCTTCCTTTTCTCTGCTTTATTCTGGACAACTGCAATGATCATACATTCACGTTCTCTCTCTCTCTGTCTCTGTCTCTCTCTCTCTCTTTTTGCTATTTAGTGTCTAACGTGAAAGAAAGGCCATCTACTACATTTTTCATCTTAGACGTGCTACGGTTCAGCTCCAGAAGTTGGGTTTTCCTTGTTTTCATATTTTCTATATCTCTGTTTCACTTCATCCTTTGTGTACATTCTTACGTATATAAAACCTCTTTCTAACAGTGGTTTGAATGTCCATGTGCAATACTTCCATCGTCTTTTTCATTTCTGGGTAGGTTTCTATTGTTTAATCTTTCTCCTCAGTACGAGGTGAACTTTTCTCCTTCTTTGCATCCTGGTAATCTTTTGTTGGAAGGCAGCTATCGTGAATTTTAATTGTTAGATATTAACTATGGCTTATATTTCTACACATACCCTTGAGGATTGTTCTGATGGGGAGGTTCCTGGAAAACTATTTTATCCTTCCAGACTAGCTTTCCAAAGGTTTGTTAGGTGGTATCACAGTAGTCTTCAATGTATTTTGCTACTGTTCTGTTGGTATTCTGAGCTCTCTTTGCAATGTCCCACGAATTACGAGGTTTTCCACTCTGCCTGCTGCCGGTAGCACAGACTTTTCCTGATTGTGTGTGAAGGCTAGTGACATTTTCCTCTCTGCTTCCCCTGCGCTATTATTTTCCCCACACCACCTACGTTCCTCACACATGTGCCCTACTGCGGAATTCTATGACAACTCAAAAGTGATCCTAGATGGCTTTCTGAGGTCCTCTTTCTCTGTGCAGCTCTCCTCAGTATTCTGTACTGTAAACCACAGCCATATTGACTTCTCCAAACTTCCACCTTGCTGTCTCCAACTCATGGAAATGGCTGAGCTTCGCCTGTGTTCTACATTCCTGACCCGTAGACTAGAAATGAAATCTCTTTAGGCAGTAAGTTAGGGAAATGCAGAGTCCCTCATGTTTGTCTTCCCCCTTGCACTAGTCACTTCCCTGCATTGCCTGGAAATATATCGAAAGTGTTCTTTTGCCAGGGCGCCTGGGTGGCTCAGTTGCTTACGCCTCCGACTCGTGATCTGGACTCAGGTCACGAACTCAGGGTCTTGGGATCAAGACCAGCGTTGCGCATCACACTCAGCACAGAGTCGGCTTGAGATTCTGTCTCCCCTCTCCCTCTATCCTCCCCACCCCCCACACTCTGTCTCTCAAACCAACACAGAAAATCTTTCAAATAAAAGAAAATCAGTTACGTAAGAGACAGCCTCTGCAACAAGGGGAAGACCCCAGCAGGGTCCGTGCCTTGCCCAGAATCACAGACTGGTAAGAAGGCAGAACCAGGCCTGAACCCAGCTCTCCGAGTGTCCTTAACGGTGGGGCCGTGGCTGAACCTAGCTACTCACTGGGAGCTCGGGAAGAGGTTGTGCTTTGGAACTGGCTGTAGACCTGCACATGGTATGGGGGTGATGAGAAGAAGCATCGACATCCCAGGCAGGAGGCATCCCAGCACGTACCCGTCTGAGGAGGAGCCCAGGCCAGGGCAACCCACTGACGGCACCCCTGCCCGCAGGACACCCAGAGGAAAGGAGGGATGGCTCGTGACACACGACTGGCAGCGTCTAGGGGTAAGGGTGGGCTCAGCCCCTCTAAGCCAAGGCTCCAATGCCTTCTGCAGGGTTTGCCTTGGAAATTAGAAAGCCTAAGACCTGGGAAAGCTATTTCCCATCCACCCCTAGGTGGGACTCTCATCTTCTGGGCCTGCACAATACGAGTATTGGGGCCCACACATGTGCACAGATACACACACAACACAATAGGGACTGTGGGTGGCATCGGAGGAGCTACAGACTCAGAGAAGGTGAGAAAGGAAGAAAATGTGGTGGCAGGTATTCCCTACGTGGGACACCACTCCCCCAATTTCTTAGATGGTATCCCACCTATGCCTGTGGACTTCCGCAAGAAGTCCGCTGGAAAAATCCCTATCGCACAGGCAAGACACAGACCATCCCTGACGGGCACAACGGCTTCTCCGGGGTCCCAAACAGGGAAGATGGAGACTTGCGTCAGAGCCCGGGGTGTTTCTAAGCTGGGGCCCTGGCTGCACCCAGACCTTCCCTAGGGCCTGCGGAGAGGGTTGTGTTGGTGTCACCGGGTACGCATGTGGCATGGCACGCAGAAAGGGGATGAGCAGTCGGCAGCCCAGAGCACTGTTTGTGTAGGTGCTAGTCCAGGTGTGGACTCGGGGAGGGGATCCCAGGAAGTGAAGTCACTTCCCTGATAACCGACCCCCACAGAACTTGGAACCCTGGTCACCAGGCACCCACATTCTAGTGCGGTCCCGTATCAGGCTCACTTGGCCAGAGACATTCGATAGCGAAAGATGTTCTCTTGCTGCGTGCCCATTTTCCGGGGCTCTGGCTTCCAGAAACCCCGGGCTGAGGGACTTTTCACCTGCTGCAGACACTGGCTCAACCCGCGCCCCCGACGCCGCAGGGCCTTTGCCAGGAGGTGCCGGAAGGTAATACTGAGCGGCCTAGGCCAGGCCAGGCCAGGCCAGGCCAGGCCACCTCTCCGAGCCATCCCTGGGCAGCCCCATCCCCCCAGTTTCAGGGAAAGAGGGGTATGTGGGGGAGGTCCCGCCCTGGGCTGGAGGAGGTTGCAGGGCAGTGGATACCCTGGGGATGCCTTCATGCTCACACCGATGCCACGGTGGGCAGGGTGGAAAGAGGATTCCTGAGGTGCCTCTCACCAGGGCCAGAGTGAATCCAAGGCCCTCGAGCTGTGTCACTTTTCTCTCCATGGTGGAGCTGCGTGCATCCTGGGGTGTGGTGGGCCTGCAAGGGAGTCCCCTGGGTCTGAGGACCAGCAAAGGCAGCCAGACAGACCTCCGAGGCCTCCCGCCTGGCTGCCGGGCACTGTCTTTACAGAGCTCCACACAGGAGACAGGGCAGGAGCTGAACGATGGGATCCCCTGCCCCACCTCCTTGAAGGACAGGAAGGAGTCCCCTACTGCCAACAAAGTCCAGCG
>NW_026623115.1:0-117921 GCF_023065955.2 Ursus arctos
TATTTTCCCTGTAACTCTGGGAAGTAGTGTCCTCTAACAAACAGAACAAAATACACCCAGGAAGAACGTAAACACCGCACCTCGCCCACACTGAGAGATAATAAACCCTGCTCCCCTCACCAACCTTTTTTCTCTTTTTTTTCTTCTCCTTTTTTTTATTTTTAATTGTAAAAAAAATAATTTTATGAATGTTATTCTTGGGTTTCATTTTGGCTTTGTTTTTTCAGCAGTGGCTTCTGACCACTCCAGACGTTTTTAGGGTACATCTTGCCTGGTTGTGGTTGAATTTTGGGCTCTGCACATTCCCTCAACCACCTCTCAACAAAATGAGTAGGAGAAGGAACTCCCACAAAGAAAAGAACCAGAGACAATGGCTTCTCCAGCAGACCTAATGGATATGGATATAAGCAAGATGTCAGAGATAGACTTCAGAATAGTAATCATGAAGTCAATGGCCACGCTTGAGAAAACCATTAGTGACAATATAGAATCTCTAAGGGCAGAAATGAGATCTAATCAGACCAAACATAAAAACGCTATGAATGAGATGCAGTCTAAACTGGATATTCCAACAGTTAGGGAAAATGAGGCAGAAAAATGAATTAGTGATCTAGTACACAAGCTGATAGAAAGGAACGAAGCCAGGGAGATCTGGGATAAACAGGTAAAAGCCCATGAGAACAGACTTAAAGAGATGAATGAGGCCATGAAACAGTCCACTGTCAGAATTATTGGGATCCCCAAGGGGGTGGAGGGGGGGCTAGAAGATATATTTGAGCAAATTGTAGCTGAGAACTTCCCTCATCTGGGGAAGGAAACAAGCATTCGTGTCCAAAAGGCAGAGAGGACCCCTCCCAAGGTCAAAGAGAACAGACCAACGCCCTGACATATAATAGTAAAACTTGCAAATCATAGAACCAACAAAGCTATCCTGAGAGCAGCAAAGGGGAAGAGATTTCTTACCTAAGGAGGGAGAAACATCAGAATAATGTCAGACCTATCCACAGAGACCTGGAAAGCCAGAAAGGCCTGGCAAGACATATTCAGGGTATTAAATGAGAACACGCAGCCAAGCATACTTTATCCTGCAAGGCGGTCATTCAGAATTGATGGAGAGTTAAAGACCTTCCAGGACAGCCTGAAACTGAAAGAATATGTGACCACCAAGCCAGCCCTGCAAGAAATATTAAGGGGGATTCTATCAAAGAAGAAAGACCCCAAGAGTAATATGGACCAGAAATTTATAGAGACAACCCATAGAAACAAGGACTGTACAGGCAATAGGATGGCAATAAACACATATCTTTCAGTAGTGACTCTCAACGTGGCCACACTAAATGTTCCCATGAAACCGCACAGGGTTGCAGATTGGATACAAAGACAAAACCCATCCATATGCCGTCTACAAGAGCCTCGTTTTGAACCTAAAGACACCTCTAGACTGCAAGTGAGGGGATGGAGAACAATTTTTCATGCCAACGGACCTCGTAAGAAAGCTGGGGTAGCAATTCTCATATCAGACAAGTTAGAATTTAAACCAAACACTGTATTAAGAGATGCAGAGGGACACTATATCAATATTAAAGGGTCTCTCCGACAAGAGGATCAAACAATTGTAAATATCTATGCCTCCAGCATAGGAGCAGCCAACTATGTAAGTCAGCTGTTAACCAAAATAAACAATCATATTGATAATAATACTTTAATAGTAGGAGATTTTAACACTCCACTCTCAGCACTGGACAGATCATCTAAGCAGAAAATCAACAGAGAAACAAGACCTCTGAATTACACATTGGACCAAATGGACTTCATAGTTATATGCAGACCATTCCACCCTAAAACAACAGAATACTCATTCTTCTCAAATGCACACGGAACTTTCTCCAGAATAGACCACGTCCTGGGTCACAAATCGGGTCTCAGCCAACACCAAAAGATTGAGATTATTCCTTGCATGTTATCAGACCACAATGCCTTGAAACTGGAACTCAACCACAAGAAGAAATTTGGAAGGAACTCAAACACTTGGAAGTTAAAGAGCATCCTGCTAAAGAATGATTGGATCAACCAGGAGATTAAAGAACTTAAACAATTCATGCAAACTAATGACAATGAAAACACTTCAGTACAAAACCTATGGAATACTGCAAAGGTGGTCCTAAGAGGGAAATACATACCCATCCATGTCTCTCTCAGAAAATTAGAAAAATTGAAATGCACAAGCTAACCTTACACCTAAAAGAGCAGGAGAAACAATGGCAAATAAAACCTAAGCCAGGCAGGAGAAGAGAAATAATAAAGATTAGAGCAGAAATCAATGAACTAGAAACCAGAAAAACAGTAGGACAGATCAACGAAACTAGAAGCTGGTTCTTTGAAAGAATTAGTAAGATCGATAAACCTCTGGCCAGACTTACCCAAAAGAAAAGAGAAAGGACCCAAACACATAAAATCATGAATGAAAGGGGAGAGATCACGACTAACAATAGGAAAATAGAAGCAATTATTAGAAATTATTACCAGCAACCATATGCCAACAACCTGAGCAACATGGAAGAAATAGATGCCTTCCTGGAAACTTATAAACTACTAAGACTGAAACAGGAAGAGGTAGAAAGTCTGAACAGACTGACAACCAGTAACAAACTGAAGCAGTGATCAAAAAGCTCCCAAAAAACAAGAGCCCAGGGCCAGATAGCTTCCCAGGGGAATTCTACCAAACACTTAAAGAAGAAATAATACCTATTCTACTGAGGCTGTTTCAAAAAATAGAAACAGAAGGAAAACTTCCAAACTCGTTCTGTGAGGACAGCATTACCGTGATCCCAACACCATGCAAAGATGCCATCAAAAAGGAGAATTACAGACTGATATCCCTGATGAATATGGACGCCAAAATATTCAACAAGATCTTAGCCAGTAGGATCCAACAGTACATGAAAAGGATTATGCACCATGACCAAATGGGATTCATCCCTTGGATGCAAAGGTGGTTCAACATTCCCAAATCAATCAACGTGATAGACCACATTAATAAAAGAAAAGACAAGAACCATATGATCCTCTCAATTGATGCAGAAAGAGGATTTGACAAAATACAGCATCCTTTCCTGATTAAAACTCTTCTGAGAAACAAACTGAGGGCTTCAGAGGGGACGGGGTGCGGGAATGGGATAAGCTGGTGATGGGTAGTAAGGAGGGCACGTATTGCATGGTGCACTGGGTGTTATATGCAACTAATGAATCATTGAACTTTACATCAAAAAAATAAAAATTTAAAAATTAAAAAAAAACATTTCAGAGTGTAAGGATAGAAGGAACATTCCTCAGTATCATGAAAACCATCCATGAAAAGCCCACAGTAATATCATCCTCAATGGGGAAAAACTGAGAGCTTTTCCCTTAAGGTCAGAGCACGACAGTGATCCCTCCTCTCACCATTGTTCAACATAGTACTGGAAGTCCTGGCCTCAGCACTCAGACAACGAAAAGAAATTAAAGGCATTGAAATTGGCAAAAAGGAAGTCAAACTGTCTCTCTTCACAGATGACATGATACATTATGTGGAAAACCCAAAAGACTCCACCCCAAATTACTAGAACTCATACAGCAATTCAGCAATGTGGCGGGATACAAAATCAATGCACAGAAATCAGTTGCTTTTCTATACACTAACGATGTTACTCAAGAAAGAGAAATTAAGCAATTGATTCCATTTACAATAGCAACAAAAAGCATAAGATACCTAGGAATAAACCTAACCAAAGAGGTAAAGGATCTATACTCTAGAAACTACAGAAAACTTATGACAGAAATTGAGGAAGATACAAAGAGATGGAAACACATTCCTCATGGATTGGAAGAATAAACATTTTTAAATGTCTATCCTCCCTTTCTTTTTTTTTAAAGATTTTATTTATTTATTTGACAGAGACAGAGACAGCCAGCGAGAGAGGGAACACAAACAGGGGGAGTGGGAGAGGAAGAAGCAGGGTCATAGCGGAGGAGCCTGATGTGGGGCCCGATCCCATAACGCCGGGATCACGCCCTGAGCCGAAGGCAGACGCTTAACCGCTGTGCCACCCAGGCGCCCCTATCCTCCCTTTTTATGCAATCTACACTTGCAGTGAAATCCCTATCCAAATACCATTGACATTTTTCACAGAGCTGGAACAAACTACCCTAAAATTTGTATGGAATAAGAAAAGACCCCAGTTCACCAAGGAAATGTTGAAAAAGAGAAACAAAGCTGGGGGCATCAGGTTGCCCGACTTCAAGCTCTATTACAAAGCTGTGATCGCCAAGACAGCATGGTACTGGCACAAAAACAGACACATTCATCACTAGAACAGAATAGAGACTCCAGAAATGGAACCTCAACTCTATAGTCAACTAATCTTTGACAAATCAGGAAAAAATATCCAATGGAAAAAAAAGAAAAGACAGCGTCCTCTCCAGGACCCCATGGGAGGGGTGCAGCCCTGTCCTGACCTGACAGCCAGGGGTCACACCTGAGATTTTCACACCCTACACTGTAGCAGCGCCTTCTTTTAACAAGAACAGAGGCTCTCTCGAGTTAGTTCCAATAAAAGAAAAGCTTGATTTGGAGGGGTAAAGATGGCGGAGGAGTAGGACACCCTATTTCAACTGGTGCCCTGAGTCGAGCTGGATATCTACCAGACCATCCTGAACATCCATGAAATCAGCCTGAGGTGTAAGAAGATATATCTGGATCTCCACAAACAGAACACCTCCGGCAGTTGGTCTCGAGGTATGAAGTGGAGAGCCAAGATTCTGTGGGCAGATATCGGAAGATAAAGGGAAAGGCGAGGGAGCCTCCATGCTCTTGCTCCAGGAAGGCAAAAGCCTCCCGCGCTGGAGCAGGGCACAGACTCACAGACCAGTAGCAACGGGGAAAGGTCTTTAGGACACCGCACCAGACTGAAACCTGTAGCTCAGTAGCAAGTGTGCAAACCAGGGGCGGCCGGCGGTTGTAGCAGCACAAAGGGCAGAGGCATGCTGGCCCTGGGAGCGAGAACTAGGAGAGCAGCTGTGGGGCGCACAACCTGGGACGCTGCGGGTTCGTAGCAGCACCGAAAGAAACGGAATCAGAGTGGCCTGGATAGCACAGTGGAGAGCATACCGTGATCTCTCTGTTCTGAGACGGAGGCTTGGATATGGTCACTGCTGCTCTGAATCTCAGAAGAGACACAGAAAGCTGCCAGGGAAAGCAGCTGGAGGACAAAAGCCCCCAAAAAACGGTTCTCACTGAGCCCATCCCCCACCGGGGGCAGGGCAACTCTGCCCAAACAGGGTTGCCTGGGTATCAGCGCAGCGGGCCCCTTCCCCAGAAGGCAGGCTGAAAAATCAAGAAGCCCACATCCCTAAAGTCCCTATAAAGCAAGTGCACCTTTCTTGGGTCCTGGTCAATAATTTGGGCTCTGTACATCCCCACAACCTCTCCTCATCAGAACGACAAGGAGGAGGAACCCCCAGCAGAGGAAAGAAACGTAGACGATGGCCTCTGCCACAGAACTGATGGATAGGGATATAACCAAATTGTCAGAAATGGAGTTCAGAGTAACAATGGTCAATATGATGTGTAGGCTTGAAAAAAATATTAATAAAAATATTAACGAGAATATAGAATCTCTAAGGGTGGAAATGAGAGCAAATCTGGCAGAAATTAAGAATGCTAGGAATCAAATGAAGTCTAAACTGAATGTTCTCACAGCCAGGGAAAATGAGGCAGAAGAACGAATTAGATGAGATGACAGAAAAGAAGGAAAAAGAGGGAACATGGCTTAAAAAAACTCCAATTTCAAGAAATTAGAATACTGGAGATTACTGACTCAATGAAACATTTCAATATCAGAATTATCAGGATCCCTGAGGGGATGTAGAAAGAGAGAGGTCTATTAAATATAATTGAACAAATCATAGCTGATAAATTACCTAATCTGGGGAAGGAAACAAGTATTCGTGTCCAAGAGACAGAGAGGAATACTCCAAACATCAATGAGAAAAGACAGACACCACAACATACAGTACAATTCACAAATCTTAGATCCAAGGAAACAATCTTGAAAGTGGCCAGGGGGAAGAGATTCCTCATGTACAGAAGGAGGAACATCAGAATAACATCAGACCTGTCTGCAGAGATCTGGAAAGCCAGAAAGGGCTGGCAAGACATATTCAGAGCTCTAAGTGAGAAGAACATGCAGCCAAGGATACTTTATCCAGCAAGGCCGTCATTCAGAATGGATGGAGAGACAAGGAGCTTCCAAGACTGGCAGAAACTGAAAGAATATGTGACCACCAAGCTGGCTCTGCAAGAAATGTTAAGGGGGGTTCACTAAAGGAAGAAAGACCCCAAGACTGATACAGAACAGACATCTACAGAGGCAATCTATAGACAAGGACTTCACAGACAACATCATGACACTAAAATCGTATCTCTCAATAACCACTCTCAACGTGAATGGCCTAAATGCTCCCACAAATGCCACAGGGTTGCAGATTGGATATAGAGACATGACCCATTCATATGCTGTCTACAAGAGACTCACGTTGAATGGAAAGATACATCGAGACTGAAAGTGAGGGATGGAGAACCATTTTTCATGTCAACGGATCTCAAAAAACAGCTGGGGTAGCAATTCATATATCAGACAAATTAGATTTTAAGCCAAAGACTGTAGTTACAGATACAGAAGGACACTATATCATTCTTAAAGGGTCTATCAAACAAGAGGATCTAACAATAACAATTACCTATGCCCCCAACATGGGAGCAGCCAACTACATAAGCCAACTGGTAACCAAAATAAAGAGATGTATAGATAATAATGTATGAACAGTAGGGGACTTCAACACTCCACTCTCAGCAATAGACAGATCATCTAAGCAGAAAATCAACAAAGAAATAAGAGCTTTGAATGACACACTGGACCAGATGGACCTCATAGACATATATAGAACACTAAACCCCAGAACAACTGAATACTCATTCTTTTTGAACGCACATGGAACTTTCTCCAGAATAGACGGTAAACTGGGTCACAAAACATGTCTCAACCGATACCAATAGACTGAGATTATTCCCTGCATATTCTTAGTCTGCAATGCTTTGAAACTGGAGCTCAATCACAAGAAAAAATTTGGAAGAAACTCAAACACTTAGAAGCTAAGAACCATCCTGCTTAAGAATGTTTGGGTCAAAGTCCCTGGGATTCGTCCCTGGGATGCAAGGGTGGTTCAACATTTGCAAATCACTCAGTGTGACAGAACACCTTAATAAGAGAAGAGACAAGAATTGTATGGCCCTCTCAATCGATGCAGAAAAAGCAATTGACAAAATGCAGCATCCTTTCCTGATTAAAAGTCTTCAGAGTGTAGGAATTGAGGGTACATTCCTCAGTCTCATAAAAAACATCTATGAAAAGCCCACAGCGAATATCATTCTCAATGGGGAAAAACTGAGAGCCTTTCCCTTAAGATCAGGAACACAACAAGGATGCCCACTCTCGCCATTATTATTCAATATAGTACTAGAAGTCCTGGCAACAGCAATCAGACAACAAAAAGGAATAAAAGGTGTTCAAATTGGCAAAGAAGTCAAACTGTCTGTCTTCACAGATGACATGATACTGTATGTGGAAAACCCAAAAGACTCTACCTCAAAATTACTAGAACTCATACAACAATTCAGTAACGTGGCAGGATAAAAAATCAATGTATAGAAATCAGTTGCATTTCTATGCACTAACAATGAGACTGAAGAAAGAGAAATTAGGGAATCCATCCCATTTACAATAGCACCAAAAACCATAAGATAATCTCGGGAATCAACTTAACCAGGTAAAGGATCTATACTCTAGAAACTACAAAACACTGATGAAAGACATTGATGAAGACAGAAAAAGATGGAAAAATATTCCACGCTCATGGATTGGAAAAATAAACATAGTTAAAATGTCTATGCTACCCAGAGCAATCTATACTTTCAATGCCATCCCGATCAAAATACCAATGACGTTTTTCAAAATGGGGAAGAAACAATCCTAAAATTAGTGTGGAATCAGAAAACACCCCGAATCTCAATGGAAATGTTGAAAAAGAAAAACAAAGCTAGGAGCATCTTGTTGCCTGATTTCAAGCTATACTACAAAGCTGTGATCACCAAGACAGCATGGTACTGGCACAGAAACAGACACATATACCGATGGAACAGAATAGAGAGCCCAGAAATGGACCCTAACTCTATGGTCAAAATAATCTTTGACAGAGCAGGAAAAAACTTCCAGTGGAAAAAAGACAATGTAGTCAATAAATGGTGCTGGGAGGATTGGACAGCTACACACAGAGAATGAAACACAACCACTCTCTCACACCATACACAAAGATAAACTCCAAATGGATGAAAGACCTCGGTGTGAGACAGGAATCCATCAAAATCCTAGAGGAGAACATAGGCAGCAACCTCTACGACATCAGCCAAAGCAACCTTTTTCATGACACATCTCCAAAGGCAAGAGAAACAAAAGAAAAAATGAACATGTGGGACTTCATCAAGATAAAAAGCTTCTGCACAGCCAAGGAAACAGTCAAAAAAACTAAGAGGCAACCAACCCACGGAATGGGAGAAGATATTTGCAAATGACATACAGATAAAGGACTGGTATCCAAGATCTACAAAGAACTTCTGAAACTCAACACCCAAGAAACAAATAATCAAATCAAAAAATGGGCAGAAGATATGAACATACACTTTTCCAATGAAGACATACAAATGGCTAACAGACACATGATAAAATGTTCAACATCATTAGCCGTCAGGGAAATTCAAATCACAACCACATTGAGATACCATCTTACACCAGTTAGGGTGGTAAAAATTAGCAAGGCAAGAAACAACTGATGTTGGAGAGGATGTGGAGAAAGGGGAGCCCTCTTACACTGTTGGTGGGAATGCAAGATGGTACAGCCACTTTTGAAAACAATATTTAGGTTTCTCAAGATATTAATAATAGACCTACCCTACGACCCAGCAATTGCACTACTGGGTATTTACCCCAAAGATACAGACATAGTGAAGAGAAGGGCCACATGCACCCCAATGTTCATAGCACCAATGTCCACAATAGCTAAAATGTGGAAGGAGCCGAGATGTCCTTTCACAGATGACTGGATAAAGAAGATTGGTTCATATACACAATGGAATATTACTCAGCCATCAGAAAGAACGATTACCCACATTTGCATCAACATGGACGGAACTGGAGGGGATTATGCTAAATGAAATAAGTCAGACACAGCAAGACAATAATCATATGGTTTCACTCATATATGGAATAGAAGGAATAGTGTGGAGGACCATAGGAGAAGGGAGGGAAATCTGAAAGGGGAGAAATCAGAGAGGAAGATGAACCATGAGAGACTATGGACCCTGGGAAACTAACTGAGAGTCTCAGAGGAGAGGGATTGGGGGGATGGGGTAGCAGGGTGATAGGTATTAAGGAAGGCACATTCTGTGATGAGCCCTGGGTGCTATACCCACCTATGAATCATGGAACACTACATGAAAAACTAATGATGTACTATACAGTGGCTAACTGAACATAATAAAACACAGCATCACGTTGTAGCTCATAAAAAAGAGAGAGAGAGAGACCCAGAGTATCAGAACCAGGAGGAGACAGAAGACAGGTAGGAGAGAGAGACCCAGAGTATCAGAACCAGGAGGAGGGAGATGGGAGGTGAGACATGGAGACACTGCGCCAAATACAGCTAAACTAAGCTGGAGACAGACACAAAGACGTACCAGGATCTCTTTCCAGGAACTGGCTCACGTGCTTGGGGGGTTGGCCTGCACACCGGGAACCTGTAGGGCAGTCCAGCAGCCTGGAATCTCAGGCAGGAGCTAACACTGCTGTCTTGGGGCAGAACTCCTTCCTCTCCAGGAAACCTCAGGGATTGTTCTTCAGTCCTTCGACATTGGATGAGGCCCACCCACATTATGGAGGATAATGTCCTCTCCCTCAAGGGCACTGATTCACCTGCACAGGGAGAACGCCATCTGGTCGAATAGCCCGGTTGAGTGAGCGTGGGAGACTGACCGTTACCTGGACCTCCTCTCACTTCGTGCTCACAACGCAAGAGGTGGGGTCACTGTCTCGGTCTTACCTGGAAGGAACTGCAGCCTTAGAGGGCCTCAGCTCCCTGCCTGCAGGGAGGATGCCAGGGTTTGCACCATGTCCTCTGACCCCAACGCTCCTGTGCTGTCCACTGTCCACACTGTCTCTTGGAGAGGCTCCGGAACAACCTCCTAGTCCGATCCCTGCCTTTGCGGACGGGTCACAGGAGGAGGTCCCTGGAGCCCAGAGATGTTGGGAGAGGACAGAAGCCCTGGAAAGCCTCTGAAGATGCCATCTCTTGATCTACGGGATAAGGACTTACCAGAGGGCAACTGTGCTGTCAACACCAGCCCCGAGCACACTGTGCCAATGAGTCACGTACGGTCTCTGGACACCAGGGACTGACAGACCTGGGCAAAGGCAGACGTTAAGTCACTCATTCCACAAACAAGTAAGGATCATCGTGACAAGTGCCGTGCGTGGAGAGCACCGGGGTCCTGAGGCTCCCCTAACAGAAGACCCCACATTCCCAGGGAGCACCCTGACTAGAGCCCCTGGAGGAAGCAGTGCCGCTGCCCCAGGGCAGCTCCCCTGCACCTGGTCTCCTGCCCGCCCAGGACACAGACCGTCCTGCACCCAGGAGAACTGGGGCCATCTGGGAGAAGACCTGTGTGCCACGTTACAGGATAGTTTCCAAAACACGGTATGCTCCTGACTCCCACATGGACACATAACAAATGCCTTTCGAATGTTTATTTAGCTCATTAATTCAGTAGAATCAAAGTATCTCATTCCTATCGTTGAATCAAGAATGCTATGAAGCATGTCTACTCTTTGCACTTTCAAAGGCATCCGGTTGGCTCCTTGGGAGACAGGAAGAATGGACCATGCTTCCCCAGAAGACACTTTGCATTGCCTACAACTCATGGGATTGTAAGATAGCTCGAAGACGGTGAGAAGCTCAGAGCCCCAGTGAATCAGCCCACCTGGAAGGGTGTAGGACACAAGGCCTTGATTTCCACTGACGACGTAAGAGGTCATCTTTGGGTCCGATTCAGAGTCTTGCACAACAATCCCTGTAATCGTTTGTCATTGACAGAACGCCCAGGATGCACAGAGCACTCCTGCAAATCAGTTGGCAAAATCACACAAGTCGAGAGAGAAATGGACACGAGAATTGAACAGACGTTTCACAACAGATCCGAACGGCCGTTACACATATGGGAAGGATGCTGGGCCCCCCCGTTACACGGGAAGTGATCATTTCTGGGAAACCGCAGGAGAGAAAGTGGTTCTCCTTCCAAAAGCGATGGAGCAGCTTCTACCGGAGTGAACGTCGCAGGCAGCGAGTATAACCCCGAGACACTGCTCGGCCAGCAGAGGTCTGAGGACAGTAGAGAAACACCAGAAGCAAGCCGACACTGGAGAAGATCGCTCCCTGCAAAGATGTTCTGAAGGCAAAGCCCGGTGGGGCGGCAGGTGCAGCCAGAGGGCAGGCAGAAACCCCGCCATCCCGGGTCCAAGGCATGCGGCTCAGGGCCACACTTCACGAGCTGCTGGGAATTCAGGAGAGGAAGCCACCTAGGGGGAACCCCAAATTCTGCATGTAAACGCTCCACAAGCCCTGGGCTGATCCCTTGACTGGGCAGCCGTAAGGAAACTAAGAAGGGCCCAGCAGGAATGGCAGCCAGGAGGTCAAAGAACAGAGGGCCAGCTTCTGAAACACAGACTGAGGAGCCCACACACATGCTCAATGTACTTAGACACACACACACACACGCACATGGGCTCCCACGCCCACACATGCTCACATGCACATAGAGACACACACACACACAGACACAGGCTCCCACGCACACACATGCTCACATGCATGTAGAGACACAGGCACATACACACGGGCTCCCACACACACACATGCTCACGTGCACATAGAGACACACGCACACACACACAGGCTCCCACGCACACACATGCTCACTTGCACATAGAGACACACGCACACACACACAGGCTCCCACGCACACACATGCTCACATGCACATAGAGACACACGCACACACATGCTCACATGCACAAACAGACACACGCACACACACACAGGCTCCCACGCACACACATGCTCACGTACACGTACAAACACACGCACACACACACAGGCTCCCACGCACACACATGCTCACGTGCACATAGAGACACACGCACACACACACACGGGCTCCCACGCACACACATCCTCACGTGCACATAGAGACACAGGCACACACACACAGCTAAGAAACAGCAAGTTCAGACAGATGCAGACAGGGCCCACCAGCAGCAGGAGGATGCATCCTGCGCCTTCAGCATAGAGTCAGGAGACCGGCTGGGCACGGAGCCCTCGGCCCCACACCAGGGGAAGAAGGAGTAGGGGGACGCTAGGGTGGCCAGGGCTGCCAGCGGAGCCTGAGCCCAGCCTGATCCCCTATGAGCAGGCTGCAGGGCCTGGCAGCACCAGCCCTGGGCCCACGGGGACAGCAGGGTCTGGGGTGGGGCTCTGCCTGCCCTGTGGTTTCTCTCAGAATCGTGGGCCCTTCCAAGGAACTGGGCGCTCCCCCCTCTGCCACCCACGCAGCACCTGTCCCCAGGGCCAAGGGCGGGGTGGGACAGACCGGGACACACTGCCCTGGGGGGCAGGGAGGTCCGGCTGGGCCCTGTCTCTCCCAGGCCTCATGTCCAGGCCTCCCAGAGCCCTGGCTCTGCCCCATGCCACCCAGCCGAACCCCGAGGCAGCATGTCCACGTCATCTGAATGAGCCCGAATGGCCCTCCGAGGGCACCAGGACTGACGAGGCCACCTCCACGCAGCCTCCCACACGGGGACTGCTGGCCCTGGGCATCCTGGGTCAGGAGGGAGGGATCCTGATGTGTCCCGCTGCGAAACTCGGCACAAGGCCTCACAGGAGCTCGTGCTGTGAACGGGGTTGGCAGGTCCCCATGGCCTCCCCTGCGTGTGTGCCCAGGCTGGCGGGCAGGGGTTTGTGGGCATGCACAGGCCTGCAGGACATGAGTGCGCCGTGAGGGTGAGGCCCAGCCCAGTGCTTCACAGCTGCCCCAGCACACCCGAGCCAGATGCCCATCCACGCCCCCCGTGGTGAGCACCCACAGAACACACCCACGGAACAGTGCACCCCGGGCTGCGACACAACAGCCGTCCTCCAGAGCCACCGGCCAGCCTCACAGCCGGTCCAGCCTGCCCACAGTCCCGGCCGGCCCTCCCTGGATGCACCGCCCGGGTGCAGCCCCAGGAAGAGCCCGGCTGCAGGACACGGACTCGGAAAGGAGTGTGCGGGCAATGGCTGAGGTCCCCTGCCAGTGGGACGCCTAGCCAGGGGGGGCTGCCTGTCCCCAGGGGACTCATGCCCCGCACACTCACCCCCAGAGCCTCTCCTCCAGGCAGTGGGACACAAGAACAAGGGAACGTGCCACAAGGAACCCTGCATCAACGTCTCAGGCATGTGGCCACGAGGCTGTGGCTTCTCGTGTCTGTGCCCCCCCTTCCTGGGGCACCCCAGTGACCACCAGCGTGTGTCGCAGCGCACCGAGTCAGCCGGCCATCGAGGGACAGAGACCACATCTGGGCAGCAGGGGCCACGGACAGGAGCCCACTGTGTCCACAGCACAGGGGCCTCACCTACAACCTTGACGTTGCTGACAGACTCCCTAAGAGCATAAAGAAAGAGGAACTTCCAGGGCTGCTGAGGCCCCATGGGGGTTCCCACCCCATTTTGAGTCAGAGCACTGAGGCAGAGCTCCCCTCCACCCATGCTGCCCAAGCTGAGCTGCTCCCTACTGAGCTGGGCACAGCTGCACCGAGCTATGCGGGAATGGGCTGGCCCGGGCAGACCTGCACCACACCCCAAACAGGCCACAGGCCCCATCCCAGGGCAGGAGGCTGAGGGGCCAGAGCCAGGGTCCAAGCCCACCCCTGCCGTCACCATGCCTGTGTGCAAGTCTCCGACAGCCCTAGGCCCCATGTTCCAGCCGTGCTCACACACACACACACACACACACACACACACACGTCCATGTGAAAAGCGGCACACACCTGGCCCACACTCCGCGCACACAAGGTCGGAGGCACCCGGCTCCGACGTGCCACGCGGGAGCCCCAGGGCCATGCACACGCCACACCCTCACTCATCAGCGTGGAAGCCCACTGTGCAGGGGACGGTGGGCCAGGGAGGAAGAGCCCGGGGACACCGGGGGCCCGGGATAGGGCCGGGGGCAGCTCTGGGCACCTCGGGCCTCCGCGAGGTCCGCACGGACCAGCCAGCCCCCCGGAGCACCCACGTCATGGATTCCCGGGGCTACCCCAGGTCCTGTGAGCTCGGCTACACAGCTGAGCCCCTCGGGGCTCCGGGCAGGCTGCAAATGAGTGTACACGTCACAGAGGTCCTCAGGCTAGCGGGAGTAAGACTGAGTGGGGACGGGGCTGGGGGACGGGCCGGGGGCCACGGGCCGTGCAGGGACAGCAGAGCCGCTGGGCGGTCTGGGCCAGGGCTGCGGGTGGGGACCCACAGAGAGCGGGTCCCTGCCACACCTGCAGCCCCGCGGGGCATTGGACCCCCGGCCACCAGGGCCGGATGCAGAGCGGGTGGGCTCGGCGGCTGGACTGGCCGGCCTGCCACTGCAGCCACCAGCAGGACGGCGGAGGCCAGGACGTCATGATGCTCTCCCCTCCTCGGGGTGGGGGGCCAGGCCTGCCGACCCCACCAGCCCGTGCGGAGGCTGCGCCGGAGCCGACATCACGCGCGTGCCCTGCCCCCCAGGTGAGGTGGGTCCTGGCCACCGTCCTGCAGGAGAAGCCCCATGCCAGCCGAGACTACGCCAACGTCGTGCGGCCCGCAGACTAGGTCCGGGCACAGAGCAACGAGGCCCTGCTTTCCCCTCCCCGTGTCGCAGGCGGTCTGCTTGCCCGCCGTGGAAGGCGAGGCCACAGCCAACACACGCTGACCAGCACGCAGACACGCAGACGGCTCCAGCTCAGCTCCAAGGCCCCAGGCCCCACGGGCACCTGCCAATCACAGCCCCGACCCCAGCCCGCTCTGGGACAAGCCCCTCCCACGCAGCGACCTGAGCTGGGCACGGGTGCTGGCCCCTGGGCTCTCCCTGGTCCTGGGGGTCAGGGCTACTTCTGCTCTCACGGAACAGCCCCCAGAGCACAGGGAGGGGGAAGCCCATGGCCCGCCCACCACTCAGAGTCCAGAGCCAAACCGGGACTCACAGTCCAAGTCCAGTGCGGGACCTCGGCTCCCACACTGGCTCCCACCTCCACGGCACCGGGTCCAAGTGCCCTGCCCCTGCCCAGCCCCGGGCCCCTGCCCAGCCCTCCTGCCGGCCACTGGCAGCTCCCACCCTGCACAATGCCAAGACAGAGAAGAGCTGCTGGGGAGAAGCCACGGGACGGCTCGGGGCTGTGGCCAGGACTCCTGGGGTGGGAGGAGGGGTCTCCCAGCAGAAGGAGCTTCACAGGGGTCCCGCCTCAGCCAGCAGCGCCCAACCCCATCCACCCTGGCCTCCCCTCTCGCTCCGAGCTTGGCAGCCCTGTTGCCTTCCTTTTGAGTCTCTCAGTAAAGTTCCTTTTTACAAATCCCATGCCGCCCGAGCACGCTTTGGGAGAGGTATCTACCGACCTGTGGGGCTGGTGGACGGGCCCCCCCAACGATGTGGACAAGCGTCCAGAGGGAAGGGAGCAGAAGGCCCAGGTGGCCAGCCGGCTGCTCCCTGCGACAGTCCCTTTGACACCCCCAGAGGCACCCAGCTCAGTCCCTTGCACCTGCTCTCCTGGTCTCCAGCCAAGACTCACCACCCTTTCCCACACCGACATGAAAGGCACGGTCTCCCCTGGACACACCCAAAGCAGCTACTTCCGTGGTCAGCGCAGGAGGCCATAGGAACACAGCTGCACAAGCACCAAGCCCAGAGCCACCATGGGCCTCCAGGGACCGCCGGTCGTCCCCCCAGCTGTCCACCCCCTGAGCGCACACACACAGACCAAGCCTGGGCCCCCATCCCGCCAGCCAGCCTGGAGGTCCCCATGAGCTGAGCGAGACACGAAGCAAGAGCTGTCGGGGGCTGGCCACCGCCGTCCTCAAGAAGAGGCCTGAAGAGCCCGGAACGCAGGAGCCAAGGTGCGGGACAGACGGCCAGCTGGCCAGGCAGTGTTGGGCTTGAGGCTGCGCCCCTCTCAGAAGAAAGAGGTGGTTTCCCGGCCTGGAGACCCCGTCCCACTAGGGTCTCTGCAAAGTCCACTGGAAACGGGGAGACTATGTGAACACACGTGATGAGAGGCAGGATTCCCTCATCTACCAAGAGTGCTCAGGACCCAAGACAAGGAAAGACGTGAGCAGCCCGGGGCGCCCTCTGGGCCCTGTCTGGGGCGCGTGAACTGTAGGTACCACGGCTCAGGGCCCGTGGCCACACGTCCAGCGCACAAATCCCCAGTCCTCTGGACGGGAGATTCCACACGTGGGGACGGCCCTCTGGAGACAGGCTCCATCCCTGACGCTTGTCACACGGACTCAGAGGCGGACTCGGTCCCGGACCAGGGAGGGAAGTGAGCGAGGCTAGCGTGCAGGCTGACGGGGGTCGGACCTTGGCCGCTGGCCTCCCGCCCGGGGCACAACTCCCAGGACCCGGCAGCTCCGAGGCTCATTCCCAGACCTGGAGGGTTTGGTCTAAATAGAACATCAGGGAAGCAGGGGTGCGGGCTGAAAACAGGACGAGGCCACGGCACGGCCCCACCCGGCACTCATGCAGGGACACACGCCGTCTCAGGAAACCCACCCCCACACTGATCAAATAAAGGAGATTTTCAGCTTTAAGGCCATTCTGGAGCACCCAGCCAGGCTCTACTCTAACTGGGACCAGAGTCACAGGGATGTGACCAGACCTCAGAGCAGGGGCTCCATCTCTGCCCCCAGCACACTCTGCATGTCAGCTTTGGCTGTGGACAACCTGCAGGAAACATCCAGATAAGTCCTCACAACGTCGGAGCCATGCAGCCTCGCACAGACGCAACAAGAGATGATCTGGAGCTTTCTGGAATGTCCTTGGTCACGAAGATCTGTACCTCCGATGGGAGAAACCCTGCCCTAAATGCTGCTGCCAGGGCCAGCGCGGGTCCCAGGGCTGTCCTCACTGGGCCTCCAGGAAAATGCTTCTCCTTCTCCCTTACAGTTTTTAAAAGGGGGTGCATGCTAGAACATGCCCTGTATTCTCCCCACGGGGTCTAGGGCCCATGAGAGCACAGCAAGGGGGGAGGAAAGTACCACGGACCTGGAACCTGGATAACGCCCAAAACTACACATAGATAGATAGAGAGATAGCTAGATGGAGAGAGATGGTTAGATGGATGGATGGATGGATGGTTGGATAGACAGATGATAGATAGATACAAATAGAAGATAGATAATACGTGGATGGATGGAGAGATGATAGATAGATTATAGATAGATAGATAGATAGATAGATAGATAGATAGATGATAGATAGATGATAGAAGTATAGATAGATGGATGGATGGATGGACAGATGATAGATACGTAGCTAAATGGATAGATAGATACATGTATATAGATAGATGATAGATAGATGATGATGATAGATATATGATTGATAGAAAGATGATAGATAGATACAAATAGAAGATAGATAATACGTGGATGGATTGAGAGATGATAAATAGATGATAGATAGATAGATAGATAGATAGATAGATAGATAGATGATAGATAGATGATAGATAGATAGATGATAGATAGATGATAGATAGATAGATAGATAGATGATTGATAGATAGATAGATAGATAGATAGATAGATAGATAGATAGATAGATAGATGATAGATAGATGATAGATAGATGATAGATAGATGATAGAAATAATGCAATTTTAAGGGAGTTTTGTTCATTTGGAGCTGACAAGACCCACACCTACCAGCAAGGTTCTCCGAACTCAGGCCTGGGTGCCTTCCTCCCATCTCCTGGACTGACGGTCCCCCAAGGGCAGAGCTGAGTGTCTTCCTTCTTCGACTGGTGCCCCAGGTCAGGAGACCTGGCCCGTGGACCCCAGCACAAGGAAAACAAGGGCTCCCTCACACCGGCCCTGAGAGCCAGAGGCCGTTGCACATGGCAGAATGCATCTCCCACAAGCCTGGGAGGCCAGTGTGTCTGTCACCGGTCAGGAGGGCCAGCGGGGTCCTGGCACAAGGGGAACACAGCCTGAGAGCAGGCCGCAGGGTGGACACTGCCAGGGATGCTGCCTTCACGGTCCCTCCCAGCGGGAAGGGGCTCCCTTCTCAGGGTCCCACAGACCCACTTGCTTTCCTTCTGTTATGAACCCAGCACAGTGGGCTCAATGCTGACCCCAAAAGCTATGTCCACTGCCTCATCCCTGCAACCTGTGAATGCGACCTCCTTTGCAAAAGGGTGTTTGCCGATGTGATTGACGTTAAGGACCTTCAGGTGAGATGGTCCAGCCCCTAAATCTGATGGTAGGTGTCCTTACAAGAGGCTGGGGAGGAGAGACACAGACAGAGGAGAAGCCCCATGAAGATGGAGACACGGGAGGGAAAGTGGGTACAGAAGCCCAGAGGAGACCCTGACCCATGGAAGGCGCTGGGTAACGCCAGGCATGGACGCTGACCCGTGGAAGGTGCTGGGTCACACCGGGCACGGACCCTGACCTGTGGAAGGGGCTGGGTCACGCCGGGCGGGACGCTGACCCGTGGAAGGCGCTGGGTCACACCGGGCGTGGACGCTGACCCGTGGAAGGCGCTGGGTCACGCCGGGCACGGACCCTGACCCGTGGAAGGCGCTGGGTAACACCAGGCATGGACGCTGACCTGTGGAAGGCGCTGGGTCACGCCGGAGCAGACCCTGACCCGTGGAAGGCGCTGGGTCATGCCGGGCACAGACCCTGACCCGTGGAAGGCGCTGTGTAACGCCAGGCATGGACGCTGACCTGTGGAAGGCGCTGGGTCACGCCGGGCACAGACCCTGACCCGTGGAAGGTGCTGGGTCACGCCGGGCACAGACCCTGACCCGAGGAAGGGGCTGGGTCACGCCGGGCGCGGACGCTGACCCGTGGACGGTTCCAGTCGATGAGAACAAAGTGCACATCCGATCTCCTTCCTTACTTCCTGGTGATGGCCCAAGTCTACACAAGTCTACACATGACTCACGCTCCCCTCGGAAAGTGCAGGCAGCACCCGTCCCCACTCCGCCATCACTGTGCCGTCACCCCCGTGACTTCCTTCTCTTACGACTGGAAGGCCGTGTTCCTTCACACAAGTTTCGGTTATAGACAAGGAGCAGGGACGAGCGTTTCCACACACCCCAGAGCCTTCCATGTCCCAGACTCCGCCGGGACGACGCGCTCGCGTCACGCTACGTTTGCTACGAACGCTGAGCCGGCCTTAGCAGATCCCGGGGAGCCGAAGCCCACGGTTGCCGCTGGGCTCAGCACCTGTGGTGGCCCCGACGGTGAGCCTGACCAAGGCACCCCGTGCCCCCCCCGGGCCCCGGCCTGCGGGGCACTGTCCGTGGTGCTGCCCGGTCGAGCTGCCCCATCTCCTTGCCTCCGCAGCAATCCCCCTCCACAGAAGCTCCCTCTGCTCCCCGTCCCCTCCTCGCCCTGCCGCCCAAGCCCGGAAACGCCTCCTCTGCCCTCGTGGTTAGCGTGCTTCCCGGACGTGGTGCATGGGGATGGGGCAGCGTGGAGCCTTCTCCAGCCGGCCCCTGACTCGGGACGCCGCGGCCAGAGTGGGGTCCACACGTGCCCACGGGGGCTGAGGGCCCGGGCGGCTCCTCAGGAACGGGCCTGAGGAGGCTGGCGTGCGGGGGCCTTGGCCGCGGGAGCCCTGCTCCACCTTCGCCACAGAACACTCGCTTCCCAGTGGGGGGAATATCCAGTATCCGAGCCCACGGCCACTGCTTGAAAGAGGAGCTGCTTTCGGGAGCCCATACGGATTCTGCCCCCGTCAATCCCGAAGAGAGAAAACCCCAGCGGCCTGACGCGGAAGGGAAGCCACGGTGGATTTCTCTCCCCGTCAGCACGACGGGGCACAGGCTGCTCTCCCCCGAGGCCCGAAGTCCGGCCCCCACGCGTGCACTGCGCACCCGCCTTCCAAATCGGTGTCCGAGGGAGACCCCGCTGTCCCTACCGCACTCGGCAGGTCCCTCCTCCTGCGCTCCTCCACGCACACTCGGGATCCCTGCCTCCGTGCTACGCGGCACGCTCCGGAGCATTGGCGGGGCAAGGAAGTCCAAAAGCCCGTGCGAGGCCTTCCTTCTCCAGACACGGTCTAACAGCTGCAGGCAGGTGTCCCGGGCAGCCCCCACGTGCCCTCGAGCAAATCGCTCCTTCTTTCTCCTGGAGACTCTAAAAGGCGTGGACAGACCCGCACTGGGCCGCAGGGCAGGCCCAGGGGTAGCCGCCGGCCCACGCGCTTCCGGTGGGCGGTGGGCGTTCCAACCACACAGGCTCCCAGATCAGGGGAGACGGGGGGCAAGGGCAGACCCTCCCACGGGCCTCCCAGCCCTGCTTCGGGGGGCACGGTGAGACCCACAGAGGTTGCTGCCACGGTTTCCACTGGCTGAGGGGACCAGGGCCACGGCGGCTTCAGACACGCCGCCCTCCAAACATACACTTTGAGGTCACGTAATTTCGAGCTGCAGCCATGGACGGAGCCCGAGGAGGACAGAACTCTACCTGGGGGGCCGACCTGCTGTGTGGACAGGACAAGCCCGGGGCTGGTCCGCAGACTACGGGTGGGACCGTGTGCACCCAGGCTGCGGGTCGGCCGGGGCACAAGGAGGAGCCCACCAGGGTTGGGGCAGCTCAGGGCTCAGCTGAGAGCAGGGTGGACTCGTCTGCAGGGGAGCAGGAAGCAGGCATATCCCTGCAGGAGGCAGAGAGCAAGAGCAGCACATGGTGGGGGGGTTCCTCTGCTCTCCCTTGGGCCCCCGGGCACCCGCCACACCCCACCCCACACGCCCACCTGGGGAAGCCTTGGCCGTGCCCGGACTCCCCCCAGGCCCTCTGAGACAGAAAACACCCAGAAAAAAAGGGAACTTCAGGAAGCAAACCATGCCTCTTGGTTTCAATCCTGTTCTTAGTCTTCCCGGGGCTGCCTGGACGCTAGGAAGCAGGGCTGTGGGCACAGAGCTCAGCCACGTGTGCCTGGGCATCAGCAGGGAGGAGGCAGCATGCAGGGGCGAGCATGCCTGCAGGGGAGCCGCTTCCACAGTTGCGACCATGGTGAGTGGGGTCTGCACGGAGCCCGGACCGCGGGAGTGAGGTGGGACAGCAGAACCAGCTACAGGAGCTGACGGGAGACCAGGCCCTCAGGACCCCATGCAGGGGCTGGAGCAGCTGAAGCAACACAGGGAAGGCAGGCTGCCAGGGGTCCGTGGCACCAACCCAGGGCAGGCACGAGGGAGGCAGGGGAGGGGCTCACCCACGCCAACACTGCTGGACGCACCAACGCTGATGAAGGAACCCAGGACGGGGACCGTCCAACCATGACAGGCATGGTGGACAGAAGCCTAAGGGTTGCCCTTACCCACCGGTGCTGGCAGCCCAGGGGCTAGACCAGCCTGACAACTGTAGGACGAATGCCAAGGCGGACAGATGGGTCTGAGGTGAGGACACAGGGAGGGGCTGGCTCAGCACAGGGGATGCAGAGGCCTCCACGTGGGCTAATGGTCCTGTCCAGGAAAGGGAACCAGCTCAAGCCCCATGACAGGGTCAGAGGAGCTGCCTATGGGACCCTGGGCTGCATCCCATGAATAGGACAAGAGCAGAGCAGAGCAGGAGAGGCTGGCAAGGCTCCCGTGGGCTCAGAGCCCAGACAGCACAGAGGCTGAGCAGGGAGCTCAACAGCTGCAGGAGCCCCAGGTGTGGGCGTCAGAGGCCTGACCTGGGCTAAAGGGTCTGGGACGGGAGGCAGAGGCCAGGGAGGCCTAGGGACACAAGGAAGTCTGGAGCTGAGCTCAGGGACCTGTGTGGGAAAGACCATAGGGCTGGAGGGGCAGGGGGCTGCTGTGGTCCATGAGCTCCAAGGACTAGGGAAGACCAGCTGGAGGTGAACAGGGGCCTGACAGGGCGACACAAGCAGGAGATGGGCCAGGAGCTCAAGGCAGCCAGCAGAGCTCGTGCAGGTGAGCAGGGGCGGGTGGGAGAGCAGGAGGGGCAGGGGGCTTCCCCGGGGTCTCAGGGAAACAGGCAGAGCCTGTGCAGGTGACCAGGGGCAGGTGGGAGAGCAGGAGGGGCAGGGGGCTTCCCAGGGGCTCAGGGCAGCAGGCAGAGTTTGTGCAGGTGAGCAGGGGCGGATGGGAGAGAAGGAGAGGTAGGGGGCTGCCCAGGGGCTCAGGGGAGCAGGCAGAGCTCATGCAGGTGAGCAGGGGCGGGTGGGAGAGCAGGAGGGGGTAGGGGGCTGACCCAGGGCTCAGGGGAGCAGGCAGAGCTTGTGCAGATGAGCAGGGGCAGGTGGGAGAGCAGGAGGGGCAGGGGGCTGACCCAGGGCTCAGGGGAGCAGGCAGAGCTCCTGCAGGTTAGCAGGGGAGGTGGGAGAGCAGGAGGGGCAGTGGGGGGCGGCAGGGGCTCAGGGGAGCAGACAGAGACTGTGCAGGTGAGCAGGGGTGGGTGGGAGAGCAGGAGGGGCAGGCGGCTGCCCCAGGGGCTCAGAGGAGCAGGCAGAGTCTGTGCAGGTGAGAAGGGGCGGGTGGGAGAGCAGGAGGGGCAGTGGGGGGCGGCAGGGGCTCAGGGGAGCAGACAGAGACTGTGCAGGTGAGCAGGGGTGGGTGGGAGAGCAGGAGGGGCAGGCGGCTGCCCCAGGGGCTCAGAGGAGCAGGCAGAGTCTGTGCAGGTGAGAAGGGGAGGTGGGAGAGCAGAAGGGGCAGGCGGCTGCCCCAGGGGCTCAGGGGAGCATCAGAGCTTGTGCAGGTGAGCAGAGTTGGGTGGGAGAGCAGGAGGGGTAGGGGGCTGCCCCAGGGCCTCAGGGGAGCAGGCAGAGCTCCTGCAGGTGAGCAGAGTTGGGTGGGAGAGCAGGAGGGGTAGGGGGCTGTCCAGGGGCTCAGGAGAGCAGGCAGAGCTCCTGCAGGTGAACAGGGGTGGGTGGGAGAGCAATAGGGGCAGGGGGCTGCTCCAGGGCCTCAGGGAAGCAGGCAGAGCTTGTGTAGGTGAGCACGGGCGCGTTGGAGAGTAGGATTGGTAGGGGGCTGCCCCAGGGGCTCAGGGGAGCAGGCATTGCTTTTGCAGAGAACAGCGAGCTGGGAGGGCAGGGGCGACAGAGCTGCCCCCGGAGTGCTCCGGGTATGAAGGCAGAAGGACTGAGCTCACAGGAGCTTGGACCTGCTGTGAGCTGAGCAGGTTCAGGGGACAGAGACAGCTGAGGGCTCGGGTCCAGGTGAGCGTCCCTGCACATGCGGTACAGGGTGAGCTAGCCGGGCCGGGTGGACACGTTAGGGTGGAGACTAGAGCCTGGGTGGGAAGGTCTCTGGGGCAGAAGGGGCAGGAGTGACCACCTTTGAGGGGCCGAGGGTGACCACAGGTCTTTGTCCCAGGGCCTGAGTCCTGTGCCTGACGCTCTTGGGGCCGAGGAGCAGAGGGTCGACACGCCCAAGCCAGCGGGGAGGCACGGGGCAGTGGGCCCAGTGGAGGAGAGAATCAGGGGCCGGATCGGAGCTAGAGGCAGGGCTGCAAGCCTGGGGTGTGGGTGGGATGGGACGTCAGGCAGGACCCTCGGCCTCAGCAGAGGGGATCTGGGTCAGAGGGCATAGGCCTGGCTGGGGTTGGGGGTCTGAGGTGCCCTGGGGTGCTGGCACCACGCAGGGGAGGACAGCCAGGGCACGGCAAGGCTCCCCTCCACCACGCTGAGGGTCAGACAGGCTCAGGGAAGACATCGGCTGAAGGAGGACTCTGGGGACGGCAAGGAGCTGGACAGGCCCCAGAGCAGGGATGGCCAAGGCCTGGGGCACTGATGGGAGGGGCCCTCAGTGAGCTCAGGAGGCCATGCCTGGAAGGCCTGAGGAGGGACCAGTGGGTTCGGGACAGGGACAGGGGCTGGGGCCTGGCTGCTTTGGCTGCACAGCCGACGCAGAAGATGTGGGGTCTGCAGGCCAGTCGGCAGGCCTTGACGAGGGCTCTGGGCTAGGGGTCACGGGCAGTGGGTGGACACACGTTCCCCCTGGTCCAAGGCAGAATCAGGAGGGGACAGCAGGGCAGTGGCCTCAGGGGACCAGCAGGAGCTGGCTGCAAGCAGGGGCCACAGGTCAGGGCTCAGACAGAGGGCTTGGTCAGGCTGGACACCCAGAGGAAGCCTGAGGCCCACGGCACTGACCCAGGTGGTCAACCAGAGCTGACCGGGCTGATGAGTCTGGCACCTGTGACCCCAGAGAGCTAAGCCAGGCAGGTGGTCTGGAGACATCCAGGAAGCACATGGGCGCTGGGCCCAGGGATACCCCAGGCCTGGGCAGCTGCTGTCCTGCCCTGACCCTGGCAGGGGTGAGACCCTGGTGCTCACACAGCCTCCTCTCTTGCAGCCTCCACCACGGCCCCATCGGTTTTCCCACTGGCCTCCGGCTGCGGGGCCACGACCGGCTCCACAGTGGCCCTGGCCTGCCTGGTGTCCGGCTACTTCCCCGAGCCAGTGACCGTGTCCTGGAACTCCGGCTCCGTGACCACCTTCCCGTCTGTCCTGCAGTCCTCAGGGCTCTATTCTCTCAGCAGCATGGTAACAGTGCCCTCCAGCCAGTGGCCCAGTGACACCTTCACCTGCACCGTGGCCCATTCGGCCAGTAACACCAACGTTGTCAAGAAAGGTGAGGATGGGCCATTGGGAGTGTGTCTGCTGGAAGACAGGCCAGGTCGGCTGGCCCACTGCACCCCAGGGCACAGGGGAGGCACCGCTGTCTCCCCCACCTGAAGGCCTCCCAATTCGGGGAGGAGGTCCTCTGGGTGTTGCTGCCTGGCCCACTGAGAGCACAGGCGGCTTACCCCCACTGCAGTCCCTGATCTGGGAACCCCCCAAGACCTGGTTGTCACCTACACCCACCCCAACCTGTGCCCACCCCAGGCTTCCAGTAACCCCCAGTCTGCTCTCTCCACAGTGCCCAAAAAATGTCTCTGCAAGGAATGTCCCAAATGTCCAGGTGAGTCAGCAGGGCCTCGCTCTCCACCCCAAGCAGATGGCCCACACACACCACAGCCTGGTGGGGGGAATGGATGTTCAAGAGGAAGCCCACCCACACGCTGACCCCTGCACTCTCTCTCCCTTACCATCCCAGATTTGCTGGGAGGGCCTTCGGTCTTCATCTTCCCCCCGAAACCCAAGGACATCCTCAAGATTGCCCGAACCCCTGAGGTCACATGTGTGGTGTTGGACCTGGGCCGAGAAGACCCTGAGGTCCAGATCAGCTGGTTCGTGGGTGACCAGGAGGTGCGCACGGCCAAGACGAATCCACGCGAGGAGCAGTTCAACAGCACCTACCGTGTGGTCAGTGTCCTTCCCATCCAGCACCAGGACTGGCTCAAGGGGAAGGAGTTCACCTGCAAGGTCAACAACAAAGCCCTCCCATCCCCCATCGTGAGGACCATCTCCAAGGCCAGAGGTGGGCAGCAGGGTGGGGGTGCAGGGAGGGTCCGGGGGGGGGGGCCTTGCAGACCAAGACCAGCCCTTCACCCTCGGAGTGACCATGTGTGCTGACCTCTGACCCACAGGGCAGGCCCAACAGCCCAATGTGTACGTCCTGCCGCCATCCCCGAAGGAGATAGCATCCAAGAACACAGTCAGCGTGACCTGCCTGGTCAAAGACTTCTACCCACCTGACATTGATGTCGAGTGGCTGAGTAATGGACAGGAAGAACCAGAGACCAATATCCAAACAACCCCGCCCCAGCTGGACGCGGATGGGACCTACTTCCTCTACAGCAAGCTCTCGGTGGACAAGAACCGCTGGCAGCAGGGAGAAACCTTCTCATGTGCGGTGCTCCATGAAGCCCTACAGAACCACCACGTAGAGCTGTCCCTCTCCCAGTCTCCGGGTAAATGAGCAACACTCCCGGCACCCCTGCAAGCCCCCCGCCCACGGGCTCTCAGGGTCCCATGAGGACGCCGCAGCCCCCACCCCTGTGTACATACCTCCCGGGCAGGCACCCCTGCATGAAATAAAGCACCCAGCACTGCCCTGGGACCCTGCGACACTGTCATGGTTCTTTCCGAGGCAGGCTCAGGACACCCGGGCCTCTGGGCGGCACAGACAGGCCGGCTCCCAGGCTAAGGGGTCACCACTGGTGACAGAGAGCGGGACTCACGGGGGCCTGGACCCCGAGTGGGCAGGTCTGCACAGGCTGCCACAGCGTGTGGCCAGGATTGCCTGAGGCAGGAGAGGGGACTTTCTCAGAGGTGGCAGGCGCTCCGGGCCGTCCCTCAGGCCAGGGGCTACCCAGGGCTGGAGGGTGTGGACAGGGATTGCAGAAGCCCCTCCAGAGCCCCCAGGGAAATGAGCGCACGCTCTTTCCCACCTCTGTACCAGCCCAAGCTGTGGGATGCTGGCCTGTCCTCCTGCCCTGGGCCCCCTGTCCCCTGGGCCTCCTGAGACGTTGTGTGGCAGCTCTGTGCCAATGCAGTAGCCGTGCCTGACCCGTGTGTGGGGACAGGCCCTCCTTTGCCCTCAGCACCCCACAAACAGGTCCCCACCCTCCCTCAAGTGCGGGGGTCCTGCCTGGCTTCATCCTGCCTGGGGCCAGGCCTGTCCACTCGTGGGGACACTCCTCCTCGAACCCCAGAGGTGCAGAGGCAGGGGGCCCTGCGTGCCCAGGGGAGGGACCACCCCAGAGGCCCACTTGGACGCTGAGTCCACACCCACTGAAAACAAGCCTGTCCTACTGAGCAGCGCCACCTGCACGCACACACACACTCACACGTGTGCACATGCGGGTCCATGCACACACATGGGTGCACACTCACACACATTCACACACGCATGTCCATGCACACATGTGTGTACACACTCACATGCATGTACATGCACACACACATGGGTGCACACTCACGCACACTCACACACGCACGCCCATGCACACATGCGTGTACACATTCACATGCATGTACATGCACACGTGTGCACACCACGACGTGCACACTCACATGTGGTTGTACATACACACACATGGATGCACACATTCACACACATGTACGTGCACATGCCCACTCACACGCCTGTACATGCACACTGTGCACACCCAGACATGCACACATGCACACTTACACACGATTGTACATGCACACGTGTATGTGCACTCATGTGTACACACACGCACATGTACACTCACACATGTGTGCACACTCGTGCATACATACATGCATGCACAAACTCGGGTACATGCTACATGCTGCACCCTCACACATGCATGTCCATGCACACAGGCCTTACACACTGGGCCTCACACGGGACAACCGGCATGGGCCCAGACCAGAGCCGGTCTCGGGAACCCTCACCATGGACACCAGCCTGCTCCCTACCCCCTCCAACACCCATCAGCTGCTCAGCAGCTCATCCACACCCTGACCACACTGACCAGCCCTCCTCTACCCCAGGGCACCTGCACCCCTCCCAACACCCACAAAACCCCCACACCCAGCTTGTCCTGACACTCCCACCTACTCATTCTCAAGGACACTCCCTGACACTGACCAGCCCTTCCCTGGACTCTGCTGACCCTCCCACCCTCTGGACCTGGCCCCCAGGGGAAGAGGCCACGAGGCGGTCAGGGCGCCTTCCCCCAGGGGTCCCCAGCACAGGGCAGAGCAGAGAGGGAGGGGGTCCCCCACTGGCCAGTCCCAAGCTGGAGAGCTGGGGGTGCTGAGGCTGGACCCTGAGGTTGCAGAGGGCTCTGACTGTCCCCCAGGGAATCACCCCCACGGGCAGGCACGGCACTGACCACCCCCTTCCTGTCCAGAGCTGCTCCTGGACGACAGCTGTGCCGAGGACCAGGACGGGGAGCTGGACGGGCTGTGGACCACCATCTCAATCTTCATCACCCTCTTCCTGCTCAGCGTGTGCTACAGTGCCACTGTGACCCTCTTCAAGGTGGGCGTCCCCACACGTCCCCTCACTGCGGCCTGCTGTCCCCACGCCATCCTTGTGCTATCGCCACGCTGTCCCAACATGTCCCCACGCTGTCCCCACGCTGTCCTCGTGCTGTTCTTGTGCTGTCCCCACGCTGTCCCAGCATGTCCCCACGCTGTCCTCATGCTGTCCCCATGCTGTCTACACACTGTCCCCATGCCGTCCACACGCTATCCCAACATGTCCCCATGCTGTCCCCATGCTATCCCCTCGCTGCCCCTCTGTCCCCTTGCTGTTCCCTCACTGTCAGGTACTCTCCCAAACTACTGACCCCTCACTGCTGCCTCACTGTCCCCTCGCTGTCCCCTCACTATGCCCTCACTCTCCCCACTCTCCCCACACTGATCCCTCACTGACTCCTCACTGACCCCTTGCTGTCCCCTCACTGCCCCATCATGTGGCCCCGTTGTCCCCCTGTTGTCCCCCCGCTGCCCCCTCGCTGGCCCCCACTGCATCGTGCTGTCCCCTCACTGTTCACCTACTGCCCCCCCGCTGTCCCCGTGCTCTCCGCCTAGTTGCCCAGTTGCTATCCCCCCGCCTTCCCCCCTCTGTGCCCCCGCAGTCCCACAGCTGCCCCCTCGCTGTCCACATCACTGTCCCCCCATTGTCCCCCCACTGCCCCCTTGCTGTCCACCTCACTGTCCTCCCACTGCCCCACTGCTGCCCCTCGCTGTCCCCCCGCTGCCCACCACTGTCCCCTCGCTGTACCTTTGCTGCCCCTCACTGCCCCCCACTGTCCCCCCATTGTCCCCCCAAGTCCCCCAGCTGCCCCTTTGCTACCCCCTTGCTGTCCCCTCACTGCCCCATCATGTGGCCCCGTTGTCCTCCCGTTGTCCCCCCGCTGCCCCCTCGCTGGCCTCCACTGCCCCCCCACTGTCCCTGCGCTCTCCACCTCGTTGCACAGTTGCTATACCTCTGCCTTCCCCCGCCCCGTGCCCCCGCAGTCCCACAGGTGCCCCCTCGCTGTCCACATCACTGTCCCCCTGTTGTCCCCCCGCTGCCCCCTTGCTGTCCACCTCACTGTCCCCCCGCTGCCCCACTGCTGCCCCTCGCTGTCCCCCCGCTGCCCACCACTGCCCCCTCGCTGTCCCCGTGCCCTTCCCACCAGGCACCCCACGCACTCTCACGGTCCCGGGTGTGGGTGGCAGGCTCTGGCGGGAGGCGGTCCGTGGGGTCCAGGCCTCGCTCACCCCCTGGCCCGCCCGCTGCAGGTGAAGTGGATCTTCTCCTCGGTGGTGGAGCTGAAGCGCACCATCGTCCCCGACTACAGGAACATGATCGGGCAGGGGGCCTAGGGCCGGCCCTCTGCAGCAGGTGTCCAGGGCTGCCCTCGACCCCACACAGGAACCGGCTACATCCGTTCATGCCGCTCGGCCTGCTGCCAGGCCTGCTCCTCTGCTCTCCCACCTCACCACCCTCTGTCACCACCGCCACCCTGGGCCTGCCCCTCCACCCTCCGGGCTCGTGGACACCGTGGGCTGCACCCTGCCCCAGACCCCCCATTTGGAGGATCAACGCGACAGCAGGCTGTGCCCCCAACCTGAGCTGACAGACACTGGCTGACCCCTCCCCAGCAGCCACCGAGATACAGCTGGGGCCACACTGAGACATCGGGGCAGGATGGCCCTCACCGGGACGGCCCCAGGCTCGGCATCCGCGGTCATCCTGGAGGAGGTGGACGGCCCGCGATCCCAGGGTCTGGCTGGCTGGGACTGGCCTCGTGCAGCCCCGTCCCGGCCAGGCTCCAGAGGGCAGGACACCCCCAGAGCAGGCACGTTGTCTCAGATCCTGAGGAAGCCACGGGCCACCATCACCCCACAGAGAAGCTTCCGACGTGCCACGAATGGTCAGTCAGACCTTCTCCACCAGTGGAGAACATGTGGAAAAGTCCCCGGGCCTGCAGCCACTGCAGGAGCCCCCAGGGACAGGCGGCACCATCCGGGGAAGGAGTGACGGCAGCCAGATGGGCCTCCTGCAGAGGCACCTGCTGACCTGGTCGCCAGGCAGGCGGGACGCAGCCTCAGTGCACAGAGGTGGACGGGTGCTGGGAGGCCAGGACAGCAGGCCCAGCCCGCACCGTCCTGTGGCCCGGCCCCGAGGCACGCTGGGCAGGAACGCCTGCTTGCTCCGGGGAGCTAGGGGCAGAGACAAGATGACCAGAGAGTGCCCGCGGCCTCGGGGCCTGAGACAGGCGGACCCGCAGGACGATCTCCGCCCGGGCTTAGAGCGAGTGCCAGGTCGGAGCCCCTGCATGGGAGAGACGGTTGTGCAGGGCAGGAGAAGCGGAGCCCCCATGCCCCCTGGGAGAGAATGCACACCCACCACTCAAAGGAAACCCACTGCTGTAGCATGGGTAGTTCTTTCCTTCTCGTGAAATTTCTGGAGCGCGATAATGTCCTTTACTGTTGCTTCTCCCTTTCTTTAATGACAATAAAACACCCTAAAAATTCCAGCACTCGCTAGGGAAAGTCTTCCTCTGTCGATGCTCCTGGTGGGATGCCCAGCCTGGCCGCGCCGTGCATTGGCTCCCTCCCGCCGTGGGGGGCCAGCACCCCACAGCTCTGGGCTCCCAGTGGGTGAGGAAGGCAGCCGGGAACAGTGCAGGGCCAGGGGCCACCTGGGCCATGGGCAGAAGCAAGAGACACGTGGTAGGTGTGCGTTAGTCAGCACGGGCTGCCGGGCAGAAGAGCCACAGTCTGGCGGCTTCAACCTCATGCGTGTCTGTTTCCACAATCCTGGGAGCTAGCAGGGAGAGAGGCAGGCCTCGCAGAGCGGGCGCCTCCTGGGGTCTCTGCCCCTGTCCTCACGTGGCCGGTCCTCCGTGTGTGTCTGTGTCCTCGTCGTCTGCTCTTACAAGAGCAGGAGGCCGCACTGGGGACCAGCCACACTGGGCTGGTTAATGACCTCCTTTTACCTTATCACCTCTCCAAAGACCCCATCTCCAAATACTGTCCCATTCTGAGGTCCTGGGGTCAGCGCTTCAAGACTTGAATTTAGGGGCACAATGTAGGACAGCTGTGGGACGGGAGAACATTCCAGCCCTCAGGGACCCTGGGGGCTCAGGCTGCCGTCCTTAGGGTCACTCCACACCCTCCATCCCCTTCGCCCTACACATCTACCTAGAAGCCAATCTGCCGATGGACCACGCGGCCTGCCCAGCCCCCTCTTCCTCTCGGTCCCAGGGCTACCCCCACTCCCATCCCCTGGACCACACATCAGCCTCCATCCCACCCCCCCACATGCGAATGCCAGGATCTCCCACAACAGGTGGACCCCATGTTCTCCTGGCTGAGCAACAGGCACTGGCACAACTGTGCCCTCGCCCTCGGGGCAAGAATGCCCACTCTTTGAGAACTACCACCCACCAGGCCCTGAGGCTCCCACCTGAGACCCTCCAATGCTGTCCTACCATGAGGATCCAAGAGGAGACAGAAGACGGGTAGGAGATAGAGACCCAGAGTATCAGAACCAGGGGGAGGGAGATGGGAGGTAAGAGATAGAGACACGGAGTGGGGCAGGGCAAGGTGGCAGAGGAGTGGGGGACTCCATTTCAACCGGTCCCCTGAATTTAGCTGGATATCTAGCAAACCATCATGAACACCCACAAAGACAGCCTGAGATGTAGGAATATATATCTGGATCTCTACACACAGAAAAACACCCCCTGTCCCAAGATAGGAAGGGAGGAGTCATGAATCCGTGGGCCGATATCAGAAGATAAGCAGAAGGGGGACGGATCCGCCACAAGCCGACCCCGGACAGTGATATAACACTGGAGTGCAAAAGCATCCCACACCGGGGGCCGGGCGGTAACTCCCAGAGCGGCAGGGCCAGGAGGATCCGAGGGGAGACAGAAGACGGGTAGGAGATAGAGACACATGCACACACACACAGACTCTCACGCACACACAGGCTCACGTGCACACAGAGACACACGCACACACAGACTCTCACGCACACACAGGCTCACGTGCACACAGAGACACACGCGCACACAGGCTCCCACGCACACACAGGCTCACGTGCACACAGAGACACACGCACACACACACACAGGCTCCCACGCACACACAGGCTCACGTGCACACAGAGACACACGCACACACAGACTCTCACGCACACACAGGCTCACGTGCACACAGAGACACACGCACACAGAGGCTCTCACGCACACACAGGCTCACGTGCACACAGAGACACACGCACACACAGACTCTCACGCACACACAGGCTCACATGCACACAGAGACACACGCACACACAGGCTCCCACGCACACACAGGCTCACGTGCACACAGAGACACACGCACACACAGGCTCCCACGCACACACAGGCTCACGTGCACACAGAGACACATGCACACACAGGCTCTCACGCACACACAGGCTCACGTGCACACAGAGACACACGCACACACACACACAGGCTCTCACACACACAGGCTCACGTGCACACAGACACACACACACACACACACACAGGCTCTCACACACACACGAGCACAGCTGAGAAACACGTTCAGATGCAGAGTCTGTTCCAGGTCAGTGAATAAAGGAGCAGCATTGTGGGGCCTTGTAGGGCACTGTGCAGGTAGGAAGCTGTGATGCCAGAGCAGGGCAGCCTGGAGGCTGAGGGCACGGTGTCTTCTGGGTGGAACAGCCAGGTCTACTCCCGCACAGAAGGGGGCATGGGCAAGAGTGGCTCCTGGAGGCCAGGACAGGGCCACAGCCCCAGAGAGCAGCAGAGCGGGGACAGCACAGACTCAAATGCTCAGAGCTGAGCACCCTTATGGGAATGGGGAAGACATGAGAGCCATTCTCCTCCAAGACCAAGGACCCCAAGCTGGTCCAGACTAGAGACAGGGCCCACCAGCAGCAAGAGGATGCATCCTGCACCTTCAGCATAGAGTCAGGAGACCGGCTGGGCACGGAGCCCTCGGCCCCACACCAGGGGAAGAAGAAGTAGGGGGACGCCAGGGTGGCCAGGGCTGCCAGCGGAGCCTGAGCCCAGCCTGATCCCCTATGAGCAGGCTGCAGGGCCTGGCAGCACCAGCCCTGGGGCCATGGGGGCAGCAGGCTCTGGGGTGGGGCTCTGCCTGCCCTGTGGTTTCTCTCAGAATCGTGGGCCCTTCCAAGGAACTGGGCGCTCCCCCCTCTGCCTCCCACGCAGCACCTGTCCCCAGGGCCAAGGGCGGGGTGGGACAGACCGGGACACACTGCCCTGGGGGACAGGGAGGTCGGGTTGGGCCCTGTCTCTCCCAGGCCTCATGCCCAGGCCTCCCAGAGCCCTGGCTCTGCCCCATGCCTCCCGGCCGAACCCCGAGGCAGCATGTCCACATCATCTGAATGAGCCCGAATGGCCCTCCGAGGGCACCAGGACTGACGAGGCCACCTCTACGCAGCCTCCAGCACAGGGACTGCTGGCCCTGGGCATCCTGGGTCAGGAGGGAGGGATCCTGATGGGTCCCGCTGCAAACTCGGCACAAGGCCTCGCAGGAACTCGCACTGTGAACGGGGTTGGCAGGTCCCCGTGGCCTCCCCTGCGTGTGTGCCCAGGCTGGCGGCAGGGATTTGTGGGCACGCACAGGCCTGCAGGACATGAGTGCGCCGTGAGGGTGAGGCCCAGAACAGCGCTTCACAGCTGCCCCAGCACAACCGAGCCAGATGCCCGTCCACGCCCCCCGTGGTGAGCACCCACAGAACACACCCACGGCACAGTGCACTCCGGGCTGCGGCACAACAGCCGTCCTCCAGAGCCACCGGCCAGCCTCACAGCCAGTCCAGCCTGCCCTGGACACACCACCCGGGTGCAGCCCCAGGAAGAGCCCGGCTGCAGGACACGGACTCAGGAAGAAGTGTGCGGGCAATGGCTGAGGTCCCCTGCCAGTGGGACGCCAGGCCAGGGGGGGCCGCCTGTCCCCAGGGGACTCATGCCCCGCACACTCACCCCCAGAGCCTCTCCTCCAGGCAGTGGGACACAGGAACAAGGGAACGTGCCACAAGGACCCCTGCATCCACGTCTCAGGCACGTGGCCACGAGGCTGTGGCTTCTCGTGCCCATGTCCCCCCTTCCTGGGGCACCCCAGTGACCACCAGCGTGTGTCACAGGGCACCGAGTCAGCCGTGCCATCGAGGGACAGAGGCCACAGCTGGGCAGCAGGGGCCACGGACAGGAGCCCACTGCGTCCACGGCACAGGGGCCTCACCTGTGACTCCAATGTTGCTAGACTGACTTCCCAAGAACTTAAAGAAAGGGGAATTTCCAGGGCTGCTGAGGCCCCTGGGGGTTCCCACCCCATTTTTAGCCAGGGCACTGAGGCAGAGCTCCCCTCCCCCCAGGCCCTATTATCTGGACGCAAAAGTAACAGCCATGGTTACTAATGATTCACCTCATCCTTCCCGGAGCCCATCCAGGGAGCTGCAGACAGCAAGGCCGGGCCCCAGTGGAGGACCGGGAACCTCAGGTATCCCACCAGGCCCCTGCCCGCCCAGCAGGGACAGAGCCTTCTGGTCACTGCTCATCTCCCAGATGTCTCTTCCCTGCACATGGTTACATGGGAGCAAGAGACTGCCCAAAGCTGACCTGGAGAAGACGAGGGGCCGAGAACCTCGGACACGACAGGGCTAGGGCAGCACCCAGGGCTAAGACGGTCAAGGACCCCGCAGAGGGCGTGGATGGGGCCCTGAGCATGGATCTGCCTGCAACCAAGCAGGGCAATGACCGCCAGCCCAAGGCCAGGGGAAAGCACCAGGGAGCTATCCCTATGCTGGACTAGGTGGCAGGCTGGACTGGCGCCCATCCTCAGGTGTGTGAACTGGCTGGCCTGAGCCGGCCTAAACAAGGTGGGCCAGGCTGTCTGTGCTAGGCCCCATGCAGCTGGAGTAGAAGGAGTTATGTGGAAGGGGTTGACCTATCCCTGGCTCAGTGGGCCCAGGCTGGTCTCTCTGGGCTCCGCTAAGCTGTGCTGCCCCAACTGGACTGAGACGGGCCAGGCTGGGCTGATTTTACAGGACCAGGTGGGCTAGGGGAAGCTGGGTTGAGCTAAGCTGGGGTGAGCTTGGTGGACAGGGTGGGGTGGGAAACCCTGGCCTTGCATAAGCCTGGCTTGACCAGCCTGGGCACTCGCGCCTGAGCTGGGCTCTCCGGAGCCAAGGTGATCTGAGCCGAGCTGGGTGGATGGAGCCTGACCCGGGTGAAATGCTCTCCTCGGTGGGGACCGTCCTGGGCTGGGCTAACTGGGATGGATAGGGCTTGGGCAGGCAGGTTTAACTGAGGAGATCTGAGGCAGCCTGGAAGGACAGTCCTGGGTTGGCTCACCTTGGCTCAACTAGCTGAACGAGGCTAACCTGAACTGTGTTGCACACAGCATTGCTGAGCAGAGCTGAGTCAGGAAAACCTGGGCCACCTAACCAGGGACCAGCGAGACGAGGTTGGCAAAAAAAGGGGCTACCTAGACCTAAATGAGCTGAGCCTGTCTGACGTGGGCATAGCTGCCTCATCCGGGCTGTGCTGACTAAACTGGGCTGCACTGGGCTGAGCAGGACTGGGCTGAGCTGGGCTGAGCTGGGCTGAACTGGGCTGCACTGGTCTGGGCTGAACTGGGCTAAACTGGGCTGCACTGGGCTGAGCTGCGCTGAGCTGGGCTAGGCTGGGTTGGTCTGGGATGGGCTGAGCTGACTTGGGCTGAACTGGGCTGAGCTGGGCTGAGCTGGGCTGAACTGGGTGGGCTGCACGGGGCTGGGCTGGGCTGAACTGGGCTGCACTGGGCTGAACTGGGCTAAGCTGGGTTGAACTGGGTGGGCTGGGCTGAGCTGACCTGGGCTGAACTGGGCTGAGCTGGGCTGAACTGGGCTGAGCTGGGCTGAACTGGGTGGGCTGGGCTGAGCTGAGCTGGGCTGAACTGGGCTGAGCTGGGCTGAACTGGGCTGGGCTGAACTGGGCTAAACTGGACTGTACTGGGATGAGCTGGGCTGAACTGGGCTGAGCTGGGCTGAACTGGGTGGGCTGGGCTGAGCTGAGCTGGGCTGCACTGGGCTGAGCTGGGCTGAACTGGGCTGCACTGGGCTGAGCTGGGCTGAACTGGGCTGAGCTGGGCTGAACTGGGCTGAGCTGAGATGAGCTGAACTGACTTGGGCTGAGCTGGGCTGAGTTGGGCTGCACTGGGCTGGGCTGGGCTGAGCTGGGCTGAGTTGGGTTGAGCAGGACTGGGCTGAACTGGGCTGCACTGGCCTGAACTGGGTGGGCTGAGCTAGGCTGAGCTGAGCTGAGCTGAACTGACTTGGGATGAACTGGGCTGAGCTGGGCTGAGCTGGACTGAGCTGGGTTGCACTGGGCTGGGCTGAGCTGGGCTGAGTTGGGCTGAGCAGGGCTGGGCTGAGTTGGGCTGAGCAGGACTGGGCTGAACTGGGCTGCACTGGCCTGAACTGGGTGGGCTGAGCTAGGCTGAGCTGAGCTGAGCTGAACTGACTTGGGCTGAACTGGGCTGCACTGGGCTGAGCTGGGCTGCACTGGGCTGAGCTGGGCTGAACTGGGCTGAGCTGACATGGGCTGCACTGGGCTGCACTGGGCTGAGCTGGGCTGAACTGGGCTGAGCTGACATGGGCTGCACTGGGCTGCACTGGGCTGAGCTGGGCTGAACTGGGCTGAGCTCGGTTGGTCTGGGATGGGCTGAGCTGGGCTTAGCTAAGCTAGGTTACACTGGGCTGAAGTGGGCTGGGCTGGGCTGGGCTCTACTGAGCCGAGCTGGGCTGTACTGGGCTGAGGTGAGCTAGGCTAAACAGGGTTGGGTTGAACTGGGCTGATCTGGGCTGAACTGTGCTGAACTGAGCTTAGCTGGGCTAAATTGGGTTCAGCTGGTTGGTTTGGCCTGGCTGCATCGGGCTCCCTGAGGCACAAAGGGTGGTGTAGGCCCAGTGGTTGGGGTCATGGGAACAACACGACTGCAACCGACCAGGTGGGATGAACGTGGCTGGTGGGCTGAGTTGGGCCGAGCTGAATGAATCTGGTTGAATTTGTGGACTGAACTCGGATGAGTTGTCTTGCTTGAAATGGGATATCCTGGGCTGACCTGGGCCAGGCTAGACCAAGGTGGGCCCCTTGACCTTAGCTGACCTGAATCGGGCAGAGCTAGTGAGGCTGGTTTGTCTCACTGGTCTCCGCGGTGCACACACAAGGCCATGGGACTGGCCTCCCTGCACAGGCTGGCAGAGTGGAGCTGAGGGGCAAGGCCAGCATGAGCTGGGGTCTGAGCTCCAAGGCCAAGGGAGCACAGGCAGGCTGCAAACCCAAGTCACCAGCTGGGGGAGGAGTGCTATGGTGTCTTCTCCTCTGTGAACGGGGCCACTAGTCAGGCTCCCTGAAAGCCCTGCAAGGACCAGAGAGGCCTAGCTGGTCAGGAGAGGAGGGGTCACACACCTCCACTCCCCAAGAACCCCACACTCCTGCCCCTCAGGGCTGAGGGCAGGGAATGCCGGTTCCCAGCAGATTTCGGGAATAAGGGAGGTTCCCCCCAGGATGGACAAGGGGTCCCAGAGCCTCCTCCACTCTGCCCCATGCTTCTCCTTCTCAGACCCCCACCCAGGGGCCTGGGAGCGGGACGCCCCGGGTCAGCTGTGGGCCCGGCATGGGACGGGGTGATCGTGCCAAGATGGGCACTGACACTGGCCCCATCCCCACAGCCTCCAGCCGGGACCTGTCCGTGTTCCCCTTGGCCTCCTGCTGTGACATCGCCAGTACCCCCTCGGTGACCCTGGGCTGCATGGTCTCGGGCTACCTCCCGATGCCGGTGACCGTGACCTGGGACACAGGGTCCCTAAACAAGAGCGTTGCCACCCTCCCCACCACCTTCCACCAGACCTCCGGCCTCCACAGCGCCATCGGCCAGGTGACCACCTGGGGCGAGTGGGCCAAGCAGACGTTCACCTGCAGCGTGGCTCACGCGGGGTCCCCCGCCATCAACAAGACCTTCCGAGGTGAGCCAGGCCTGGGCTGCCCACACGACCCCGGAGGGAGGAGGGACCGGCTGAACGGGAGCGGTGCGTGGGCTCCCACACTGCCATGCCTGGTAGTGCCCGGCCCACATGGGGCCTAGGCTGGCGGGCGAGTCCTTGGGCTCAGGGAGGCCAACGCCATGCTGCCACCTCTACCCTAGCATGCGCCAGGAGCTTCACTCCGCCCACCGTGAAGCTCTTCCACTCCTCCTGCAACCCCCTCGGCGACACCCACACCACCATCCAGCTGCTGTGCCTCGTCTCCGGCTACGTCCCGGGGGACATGGAGGTCATCTGGCTGGTGGACGGGCAGAAGGCCACAAACATGTTCTCGTACACCGCGCCCGGCACACAGGAGGGCAACGTGACCTCTACCCACAGCGAGCTCAACATCACCCAGGGCGAGTGGGTGTCCCAAAAAACCTACACCTGCCAGGTCGTCTATCAAGGCTTGACCTTTAATGCTAACGCTCGCAAGTGCACAGGTACGGCCCCCCACCCCCACCGACTCCCACACACTCGGGCTCAGAGAGGGGCCACCGCACGCCCTCACGCAGCCCCTCCCACACACGCAGAGTCTGACCCCCGAGGCGTGAGCAGCTACCTGACCCCGCCCAGCCCCCTTGACCTGTACGTCCACAAGTCGCCCAAGATCACCTGCCTGGTGGTGGACCTGGCCAGCACGGAGGGCATGAGCCTGACCTGGTCCCGGGAGAGTGGGGAACCCGTGCACCCAGGCAAACCGGAGGAGAGGGCTCAGTTCAACGGGACAATCAGCGTCACGTCCACCCTGCCAGTGGACACGGAGGACTGGATCGAGGGCGAGACCTACCACTGCACGGTGACCCACCCAGACCTGCCCAAGGACCTCGTGCGTTCCATCGCCAAGGCCCCCGGTGAGCCACAGCCCCAGGGCAGGGGGTGGGCCTCCCGGGCGGGAGCCTGGGCTGACCCCACACCTGTCCCCAGGCAAGCGTGCCGCCCCGGAGGTCTACGTGTTCCTGCCCCCGGAGGAGGACGAGGGGACCAAGGACAAGGTCACCCTCACGTGCCTGATCCAGAACTTCTTCCCTGCGGACATTTCGGTACAATGGCTTCGGAACGACAGCCCCCTTCAGACAGACCAGCACGCCACCACGTGGCCCCACAAGGTCCCGGGCTCCAGGCCCGCCTTCTTCGTGTTCAGCCGCCTGGAGGTCAGCCGGGCGGACTGGGAAGAGCAGAACGCTTTCACCTGCCAAGTGGTGCACGAGGCGCTGTCCGACTCTAGGATCCTCAAGAAAACAGTGTCCAAGACCCCCGGTAAATGACGCCCCTCCCCCACCCGCTGCCCCCCTCCCGGCTCCCTCCTGCTGGGGCAGGGGCGGGGCTGACCAGGCCTCCCTCCCTCATTCTCAATAAATACTGCAGTGTCCGCTCAGAGCCCCGGGCACAGCCATTCTTGCGGGCAGGCAGGGTCGCAAGCAGGGAGGTCTTGGCACAGAGGAAGGGGCCCCCAGCAGAGGGGACAGGAGGGGGCGCAGCAGGGCTGAGGCCGGGCTCGGCCCACCATCGCCATCCAAGTCATGGGGCCTTCCCTGCCACCCCACTAGGGGTCATGCCCACTCAAAGGAGTCCGAAGAGCTGGGGCGGCTGGGGTCCCCGCAGAGGGACCAGAGACTACAGACCCCATAGCCCCTCCCTCTCCTGAAGGCCCAGAGGCCTCAGCCTCCAGCCAGCCCCCTCCCCAGTCTCCTGCCAGCCCTCTGGACACAGACAAGTCCCTATCGCCAGCCCCAGCTGCACACAGGCCCTCTGAGTGGAGAAATGGACCAAGTCACACCCCCACACCGGTACCTGCACGCAGAAACCCCACTGCCCCACCTGTCCGTCCCCTCGCTGTCACCTCCCTCCTACACGCGGACCGGGCAGGCCTCTGACCGCACACTGTGGCCAGTGCCAAGCCTGGTCCCACACCCCACCTCCAGCCGCATCCTGCCTGCCTACTGGTCACCCAGACGGGGGTCAACACCCTCTGCCCTGCTTTCTGCTCACCGCCGTTCCACCCTGATGGATCCCGGGACCCCCAGGGCTCACCCGAGTCTCCCTTCAACCACACCAAGTCCTAGGGAAGCTCCAATATCGCCACGGACCACCAGCACCCACGTGGTCACTAGTGGCCTCCCACGGCCTGCCCTGTCACCCAGGCTACTCCCTAGCCCTTTCTCACTGTCACACCTGGACCAATGTATCCATGATGGACGTGGAGAGGCCTCCTACCCCCACCTGGCAGTCTCCTCCAAACCCTGGCCTCCCAAGTCCAAACCCTCCTTGTCATCCTCTCCCCAGGGACCAACACACACACCCACACCCACACGCACATGGCTAGAGTGTGGACTCTGTCTCCTCCCTCACTGCACCACACCCCAAACAGGCCACGGGCCCCATCCCAGGGCAGGAGGCTGAGGGGCCAGAGCCAGGCTCCAAGCCCACCCCTGCCGTCACCACGCCTCTGTGCAGGTCTCCAACAGCCCTAGGCCCTGTGTTTCAGCCGTGCTCACACACACACACACACACACACACACACACACACACGTCCATGTGAAAAGCGGCACACACCTGGCCCACACTCCGCGCACACAAGGTCGGAGGCACCCGGCTCCGACGTGCCACGCGGGAGCCCCAGGGCCATGCACACGCCACACCCTCACTCATCAGCATGGAAGCCCACTGTGCAGGGGACGGTGGGCCAGGGAGGAGGAGCCCGGGGACACCGGGGGCCCGGGATAGGGCCGGGGGCAGCTCTGGGCACCTCGGGCCTCCACGAGGTCCGCACGGACCAGCCAGCCCCCCGGAGCACCCACGTCATGGATTCCCGGGGCTACCCCAGGTCCTGTGAGCTCGGCTACACAGCTGAGCCCCTCAGGGCTCCGGGCAGGCTGCAAATGCGTGTACACGTCACAGAGGTCCTCAGGCTGGCAGGAGTAAGACTGAGTGGGGACGGGGCTGGGGGACGGGCCGGGGGCCACGGGCCGTGCAGGGACAGCAGAGCCGCTGGGCGGTCTGGGCCAGGGCTGCGGGTGGGGACCCACAGAGAGCGGGTCCCTGCCACACCTGCAGCCCCGCGGGGCATTGGACCCCCGGCCACCAGGGCCGGATGCAGAGCGGGTGGGCTGGGCGGCTGGACTGGCCGGCCTGCCACTGCAGCCACCAGCAGGACGGCGGAGGCCAGGGCGTCATGATGCTCTCCTCTCCTCGGGGTGGGGGGCCAGGCCTGCCGACCCCACCAGCCCGTGCGGGGGCTGCGCCGGGGCCGGCTGACCGGCCCGTGCCCACAGAGCTGGAGCTCCAGGAGCTCTGTGCGGATGCCGCCGAGAGCACGGAGCTGGACGAGCTGTGGGCCAGCCTGCTGGTCTTCGTCATCCTCTTCCTGGTCAGCGTCAGCTATGGAGCCACCGCCAGCCTGTTCAAGGTGGGAGCCTGGAGGGCCACGGCCAGGGCGGGGCAGGCCCGGAGGGAGGGAGTGCGCCCGGCGGAGCCGACCTCACGCACGTGCCCTGCCCCCAGGTGAGGTGAGTCCTGGCCGCTGTCCTGCAGGAGAAGACCCATGCCAGCCGAGACTACGCCAACGTCGTGCGGCCCGCAGACTAGGCCCGGGCACAGAGCAACGAGGCCCTGCTTTCCCCTCCCCGTGTCGCAGGCGGTCTGCTTGCCCGCCGTGGGAGGCGAGGCCACAGCCAACACACGCTGACCAGCACGCAGACACGCAGACGGCTCCAGCTCAGCTCCAAGGCCCCAGGCCCCACGGGCACCTGCCAATCACAGCCCCGACCCCAGCCCGCTCTGGGACAAGCCCCTCCCATGCAGCGACCTGAGCTGGGCACAGGTGCTGGCCCCTGGGCTCTCCCTGGTCCTGGGGGTCAGGGCTACTTCTGCTCTCACGGAACAGCCCCCAGAGCACAGGGAGGGGGAAGCCCATGGCCCGCCCACCACTCAGAGTCCAGAGCCAAACCGGGACTCACAGTCCAAGTCCAGTGCGGGACCTCGGCTCCCACACTGGCTCCCACCTCCACGGCACCGGGTCCAAGTGCCCTGCCCCTGCCCAGCCCCGGGCCCCTGCCCAGCCCTCCTGCCGGCCACTGGCAGCTCCCACCCTGCACAATGCCAGGACAGAGAAGAGCTGCTGGGGAGAAGCCACGGGACGGCTCGGGGCTGTGGCCAGGACTCCTGGGGTGGGAGGAGGGGTCTCCCAGCAGAAGGAGCTTCCCAGGGGTCCCGCCTCAGCCAGCAGCGCCCAACCCCATCCACCCTGGCCTCCCCTCTCGCTCCGAGCTTGGCAGCCCTGTTGCCTTCCTTTTGAGTCCCTCAGTAAAGTTCCTTTTTACAAATCCCATGCCGCCCGAGCACGCTTTGGGAGAGGTATCTACCCCCCTAACGATGTGGACAAGCGTCCAGAGGGAAGGGAGCAGAAGGCCCAGGTGGCCAGCCGGCTGCTCCCTGCGACAGTCCCTTTGACACCCCCAGAGGCACCCAGCTCAGTCCCTCACACCTGCTCTCCTGGTCTCCAGCCAAGACTCACCACCCTTTCCCACGCTGACATGAAAGGCACGGTCTCCCCTGGACACACCCAAAGCAGCTACTTCCGTGGTCAGCGCAGGAGGCCATAGGAACACAGCTGCACAAGCACCAAGCCCAGAGCCACCATGGGCCTCCAGGGACCGCCGGTCGTCCCCCCAGCTGTCCACCCCCTGAGCGCACACACACAGACCAAGCCTGGGCCCCCATCCCGCCAGCCAGCCTGGAGGTCCCCATGAGCTGAGCGAGACACGAAGCAAGAGCTGTCGGGGGCTGGCCACCGCCGTCCTCAAGAAGAGGCCTGAAGAGCCCGGAACGCAGGAGCCAAGGTGCGGGACAGACGGCCAGCTGGCCAGGCAGTGTTGGGCTTGAGGCTGCGCCCCTCTCAGAAGAAAGAGGTGGTTTCCCGGCCTGGAGACCCCGTCCCACTAGGGTCTCTGCAAAGTCCACTGGAAACGGGGAGACTATGTGAACACACGTGATGAGAGGCAGGATTCCCTCATCTACCAAGAGTGCTCAGGACCCAAGACAAGGAAAGACGTGAGCAGCCCGGGGCGCCCTCTGGGCCCTGTCTGGGGCGCGTGAACTGTAGGTACCACGGCTCAGGGCCCGTGGCCACACGTCCAGCGCACAAATCCCCAGTCCTCTGGACGGGAGATTCCACACGTGGGGACGGCCCTCTGGAGACAGGCTCCATCCCTGACGCTTGTCACACGGACTCAGAGGCGGACTCGGTCCCGGACCAGGGAGGGAAGTGAGCGAGGCTAGCGTGCAGGCTGACGGGGGTCGGACCTTGGCCGCTGGCCTCCCGCCCGGGGCACAACTCCCAGGACCCGGCAGCTCCGAGGCTCATTCCCAGACCTGGAGGGTTTGGTCTAAATAGAACATCAGGGAAGCAGGGGTGCGGGCTGAAAACAGGACGAGGCCACGGCACGGCCCCACCCGGCACTCATGCAGGGACACACGCCGTCTCAGGAAACCCACCCCCACACTGATCAAATAAAGGAGATTTTCAGCTTTAAGGCCATTCTGGAGCACCCAGCCAGGCTCTACTCTAACTGGGACCAGAGTCACAGGGATGTGACCAGACCTCAGAGCAGGGGCTCCATCTCTGCCCCCAGCACACTCTGCATGTCAGCTTTGGCTGTGGACAACCTGCAGGAAACATCCAGATAAGTCCTCACAACGTCGGAGCCATGCAGCCTCGCACAGACGCAACAAGAGATGATCTGGAGCTTTCTGGAATGTCCTTGGTCACGAAGATCTGTACCTCCGATGGGAGAAACCCTGCCCTAAATGCTGCTGCCAGGGCCAGCGCGGGTCCCAGGGCTGTCCTCACTGGGCCTCCAGGAAAATGCTTCTCCTTCTCCCTTACAGTTTTTAAAAGGGGGTGCATGCTAGAACATGCCCTGTATTCTCCCCACGGGGTCTAGGGCCCATGAGAGCACAGCAAGGGGGGAGGAAAGTACCACGGACCTGGAACCTGGATAACGCCCAAAACTACACATAGATAGATAGAGAGATAGCTAGATGGAGAGAGATGGTTAGATGGATGGATGGATGGATGGTTGGATAGACAGATGATAGATAGATACAAATAGAAGATAGATAATACGTGGATGGATGGAGAGATGATAGATAGATTATAGATAGATAGATAGATAGATAGATAGATAGATAGATGATAGATAGATAATAGAAGTATAGATAGATGGATGGATGGATGGACAGATGATAGATACGTAGCTAAATGGATAGATAGATACATGTATATAGATAGATGATAGATAGATGATGATGATAGATATATGATTGATAGAAAGATGATAGATACAAATAGAAGATAGATAATACGTGGATGGATGGAGAGATGATAAATAGATGATAGATAGATAGATAGATAGATAGATGATAGATAGATGATAGATAGATAGATAGATAGATAGATAGATAGATGATAGAAATAATACAATTTTAAGGGAGTTTTGTTCATTTGGAGCTGACAAGACCCACACCCACCAGCAAGGTTCTCCGAACTCAGGCCTGGGTGCCTTCCTCCCATCTCCTGGACTGACGGTCCCCCAAGGGCAGAGCTGAGTGTCTTCCTTCGTCGACTGGTGCCCCAGGTCAGGAGACCTGGCCCGTGGACCCCAGCACAAGGAAAACAAGGGCTCCCTCACACCGGCCCTGAGAGCCAGAGGCCGTTGCACATGGCAGAATGCATCTCCCACAAGCCTGGGAGGCCAGTGTGTCTGTCACCGGTCAGGAGGGCCAGCGGGGTCCTGGCACAAGGGGAACACAGCCTGAGAGCAGGCCGCAGGGTGGACACTGCCAGGGATGCTGCCTTCACGGTCCCTCCCAGCAGGAAGGGGCTCCCTTCTCAGGGTCCCACAGACCCACTTGCTTTCCTTCTGTTATGAACCCAGCACAGTGGGCTCAATGCTGACCCCAAAAGCTATGTCCACTGCCTAATCCCTGCAACCTGTGAATGCGACCTCCTTTGCAAAAGGGTGTTTGCCGATGTGATTGACGTTAAGGACCTTCAGGTGAGATGGTCCAGCCCCTAAATCTGATGGTAGGTGTCCTTACCAGAGGCTGGGGAGGAGAGACACAGACAGAGGAGAAGCCCCATGAAGATGGAGACACGGGAGGGAAGAGTGGGTACAGAAGCCCAGAGGTGACCCTGACCCGTGGAAGGCGCTGGGTAATGCCAGGCATGGACGCTGACCCGTGGAAGGCGCTGGGTCACGCCGGGCACGGACCCTAACCCGTGGAAGGCGCTGGGTAACGCCGGGCACAGACCCTGACCCGTGGAAGGCACTGGGTCACGCCGGGCACAGACCCTGACCGGTGGAAGGCGCTGGGTAACGCCAGGCATGGACGCTGACCCGTGGAAGGCGCTGGGTCACGCCGGGCACAGACCCTGACCCGTGGAAGGCGCTGGGTAACACCAGGCATGGACGCTGACCTGTGGAAGGCGCTGGGTCATGCCGGGCACGGACCCTGACCCGTGGAAGGGGCTGGGTCACGCCGGCGCAGACCCTGACCCGTGGAAGGCGCTGGTCACGCCAGGCGTGGACGCTGACCCGTGGAAGGGGCTGGGTCACGCCGGCACAGACCCTGACCCGTGGAAGGCGCTGGGTCACGCCAGGCATGGACGCTGACCTGTGGAAGGCGCTGGGTCACGCCGGGCACAGACCCTGACCCGTGGAAGGCGCTGGGTCATGCCGGGCACAGACCCTGACCCGTGGAAGGCGCTGGGTCACGCCGGGCACAGACCCTGACCTGTGGAAGGGGCTGGGTCACGCCGGGCACAGACCCTGACCCGAGGAAGGGGCTGGGTCACGCCGGGCGCGGACGCTGACCCGTGGACGGTTCCAGTCGATGAGAACAAAGTGCACATCCGATCTCCTTCCTTACTTCCTGGTGATGGCCCAAGTCTACACAAGTCTACACATGGCTCACGCTCCCCTCGGAAAGTGCAGGCAGCACCCGTCCCCACTCCGCCATCACTGTGCCGTCACCCCCGTGACTTCCTTCTCTTACGACTGGAAGGCCGTGTTCCTTCACACAAGTTTCGGTTATAGACAAGGAGCAGGGACGAGCGTTTCCACACACCCCAGAGCCTTCCATGTCCCAGACTCCGCCGGGACGACGCGCTCGCGTCACGCTACGTTTGCTACGAACGCTGAGCCGGCCTTAGCAGATCCCGGGGAGCCGAAGCCCACGGTTGCCGCTGGGCTCAGCACCTGTGGTGGCCCCGACGGTGAGCCTGACCAAGGCACCCCGTGCCCCCCCCCCCCCGGGCCCCGGCCTGCGGGGCACTGTCCGTGGTGCTGCCCGGTCGAGCTGCCCCATCTCCTTGCCTCCGCAGCAATCCCCCTCCACAGAAGCTCCCTCTGCTCCCCGTCCCCTCCTCGCCCTGCCGCCCAAGCCCGGAAACGCCTCCTCTGCCCTCGTGGTTAGCGTGCTTCCCGGACGTGGTGCATGGGGATGGGGCAGCGTGGAGCCTTCTCCAGCCGGCCCCTGACTCGAGACGCCGCGGCCAGAGTGGGGTCCACACGTGCCCACGGGGGCTGAGGGCCCGGGCGGCTCCTCAGGAACGGGCCTGAGGAGGCTGGCGTGCGGGGGCCTTGGCCGCGGGAGCCCTGCTCCACCTTCGCCACAGAACACTCGCTTCCCAGTGGGGGGAATATCCAGTATCCGAGCCCACGGCCACTGCTTGAAAGAGGAGCTGCTTTCGGGAGCCCATACGGATTCTGCCCCCGTCAATCCCGAAGAGAGAAAACCCCAGCGGCCTGACGCGGAAGGGAAGCCAGGGTGGATTTCTCTCCCCGTCAGCACGACGGGGCACAGGCTGCTCTCCCCCGAGGCCCGAAGTCCGGCTCCCACGCGTGCACTGCGCACCCGCCTTCCAAATCGGTGTCCGAGGGAGACCCCGCTGTCCCTACCACACTCGGCAGGCCCCTCCTCCTGCGCTCCTCCACGCACACTCCGGATCCCTGCCTCCGTGCTACCCGGCACGCTCCGGAGCATTGGCGGGGCAAGGAAGTCCAAAAGCCCGTGCGAGGCCTTCCTTCTCCAGACACGGTCTAACAGCTGCAGGCAGGTGTCCCGGGCAGCCCCCACGTGCCCTCGAGCAAATCGCTCCTTCTTTCTCCTGGAGACTCTAAAAGGCGTGGACAGACCGGCACTGGGCCGCAGGGCAGGCCCAGGGGGAACCGCCGGCCCACGTGCTTCCGGTAGGCGGGGGGCGTTCCAACCACACAGGCTCCCAGATCAGGGGAGTCGGGGGGCAAGGGCAGACCCTCCCACGGGCCTCCCAGCTCTGCTTCGGGGGGCACGGCGAGACCCACAGAGGTTGCTGCCACGGTTTCCACTGGCTGAGTGGACCCGGGCCACGGCGCCTTCAGACACGCCGCCCTCCAAACATGCACTTTGAGGTCACGTAATTTCGAGCTGCAGCCATGGATGGAGCCCGAGGAGGACAGAACTCTACCTGGGGGACCAACCTGCTGTGTGGACAGGACAAGCCCGGGGCTGGTCCGCAGACTACGGGTGGGACCGTGTGCGCCCAGGCTGCGGGTCGGCGGGGGCACAAGGAGGAGCCCACCAGGGCTGGGGCAGCTCAGGGCTCAGCTGAGAGCAGGGTGGACTCGTCTGCAGGGGAGCAGGAAGCAGGCATATCCCTGCAGGAGGCAGAGAGCAAGAGCAGCACATGGTGGGGGGGTTCCTCTGCTCTCCCTTGGGCCCCCGGGCACCCACCACACCCCACCCCACACGCCCACCTGGGGAAGCCTTGGCCGTGCCCGAACTCCCCCCAGGCCCTCTGAGACAGAAAACACCCAGAAAAAAAGGGAACTTCAGGAAGCAAACCATGCCTCTTGGTTTCAATCCTGTTCTTAGTCTTCCCGGGGCTGCCTGGACGCTAGGAAGCAGGGCTGTGGGCACAGAGCTCAGCCACGTGTGCCTGGGCATCAGCAGGGAGGAGGCAGCATGCAGGGGCGAGCATGCCTGCAGGGGAGCCGCTTCCACAGTTGCGACCATGGTGAGTGGGGTCTGCACGGAGCCCGGACCGCGGGAGTGAGGTGGGACAGCAGAACCAGCTACAGGAGCTGACGGGAGACCAGGCCCTCAGGACCCCATGCAGGGGCTGGAGCAGCTGAAGCAACACAGGGAAGGCAGGCTGCCAGGGGTCCGTGGCACCAACCCAGGGCAGGCACGAGGGAGGCAGGGGAGGGGCTCACCCACGCCAACACTGCTGGACGCACCAACGCTGATGAAGGAACCCAGGACGGGGACCGTCCAACCATGACAGGCATAGTGGACAGAAGCCTGAGGGTTGCCCTTACCCACCGGTGCTGGCAGCCCAGGGGCTGGACCAGCCTGACCACTGTAGGACGAATGCCAAGGCGGACAGATGGGTCTGAGGTGAGGACACAGGGAGGGGCTGGCTCAGCACAGGGGATGCAGAGGCCACCACGTGGGCTAATGGTCCTGTCCAGGCCAAGGGAACCAGCTGAAGCCCCATGACAGGGTCAGAGGAGCTGCCTATGGGACCCTGGGCTGCATCCCATGAATAGGACAAGAGCAGAGCAGAGCAGGAGGGCCTGGCAAGGCTCCCGTGGGCTCAGAGCCCAGACAGCACAGAGGCTGAGCAGGGAGCTCAACAGCTACAGGAGCCCCAGGTGTGGGCGTCAGAGGCCTGACCTGGGCTAAAGGGTATGGGACGGGAGGCAGAGGCCAGGGAGGCCTAGGGACACAAGGAAGTCTGGGGCTGAGCTCAGGGACCTGTGTGGGAAAGACCATAGGGCTGGAGGGGCAGGGGGCTGCTGTGGTCCATGAGCTCCAAGGACTAGGGAAGACCAGCTGGAGGTGAGCAAGGGCCTGACAGGGCAACACAAGCAGGAGATGGGCCAGGAGCTCAAAGTAGCCAGCAGAGCTCCTGCAGTATGAACAGTGGTGGATGGGAGAGCAGGAGGGGCAGGGGGCTTCCCCAGGGGCTCAGGGAAACAGGCAGAGCCTGTGCAGGTGAGCAGGGGCAGGTGGGAGAGCGGGAAGGGCACGGGGCATCCCCAGGGGCTCAGGGGAGCAGGCAGAGCTTGTGCAGATGAGCAGGGGCAGGTGGGAGAGCAGGAGGGGCAGGGGGCTGCCCCAGGGTTCAGGGGAGCAGGCAGAGCTCCTGCAGGTGAGCAGGGGAGTTGGGAGAGCAGGAGGGGTCGGGGGCTACCCCAGGGGCTCAGGGCAGCAGGCAGAGCTTGTGCAGGTGAGCAGGGGCGGGTGGGAGAGAAGGAGAGGTAGGGGGCTGCCCAGGGGCTCAGGGGAGCAGGCAGAACTCCTGCAGGTGAGCAGGGGCCAGTGGGAGAGCAGGAGGGGTAGGGGGCTGCCCCAGGGGCTCAGGGGAGCAGGCAGAGCTCGTGCAGATGAGCAGGGGCAGGTGGGAGAGCAGGAGGGGCAGGGGGCTGACCCAGGGGCTCAGGGGAGCAGGCAGAGCTCAAGCAGGTGAGCAGGGGCGGGTGGGAGAGCAGGAGGGATAGGAGGCTGCTCCAGGGGCTCAGGGGAGCAGGCAGAGCTCATGCAGGTGAGCAGGGGCGGGTGGGATAGCAGGAAGGGCACGGGGCATCCCCAGGGGCTCAGGGGAGCAGGCAGAGCTTGTGCAGATGAGCAGGGGCAGGTGGGAGAGCAGGAGGGGCAAGGGGCTGACCCAGGGCTCAGGGAAGCAGGCAGAGCTCCTGCAGGTTAGCAGGGGAGGTGGGAGAGCAGGAGGGGCAGGCGGCTGCCCCAGGGGCTCAGAGGAGCAGGCAGAGTCTGTGCAGGTGAGAAGGGGAGGTGGGAGAGCAGGAGGGGCAGGGGCTGCCCCAGGGGCTCAGGGGAGCATCAGAGCTTGTGCAGGTGAGCAGGGGTGGGTGGGAGAGCAGGAGGGGCAGGCGGCTGCCCCAGGGGCTCAGGGGAGCACCAGAGCTTGTGCAGGTGAGCAGGGGCGGGTGGGAGAGCAGGAGGGGCAGGGGGCTGTCAGGGGTGCAGGGGAGCAGGCAGAGTTCTTGCAGGTGAGGAGGGGAGGGTACGAGAGCAGGAGGGGCAGGGGGCTGCCCCAGGGGCTCAGGGGAGCAGGCATTGCTTTTGCAGAGAACAGTGAGCTGGGAGGGCAGGGGCGACAGAGCTGCCCCCGGAGGGCTCCGGGTATGAAGGCAGAAGGACTGAGCTCACAGGAGCTTGGACCTGCTGTGAGCTGAGCAGGTGCAGGGGACAGAGACAGCTGAGGGCTCGGGCCCAGGTGAGCGTCCCTGCACATGTGGTACAGGGTGAGCTAGCCGGGCCGGGTGGACACGTTAGGGTGGAGACTAGAGCCTGGGTGGGAAGGTCTCTGGGGCAGAAGGGGCAGGAGTGGCCACCTTTGAGGCGCCGAGGGTGACCACAGGTCTTTGTCCCAGGGCCTGAGTCCTGTGCCTGACGCTCTTGGGGCCGAGGAGCAGAGGGTCGACACGCCCAAGCCAGCGGGGAGGCACGGGGCAGTGGGCCCAGTGGAGGAGAGAATCAGGGGCCGGATCGGAGCTAGAGGCAGGGCTGCAAGCCTGGGGTGTGGGTGGGATGGGACGTCAGGCAGGACCCTCGGCCTCAGCAGAGGGGATCTGGGTCAGAGGGCATAGGCCTGGCTGGGGTTGGGGGTCTGAGGTGCCCTGGGGTGCTGGCACCACGCAGGGGAGGACAGCCAGGGCACGGCAAGGCTCCCCTCCACCACGCTGAGGGTCAGACAGGCTCAGGGAAGACATCGGCTGAAGGAGGACTCTGGGGACGGCAAGGAGCTGGACAGGCCCCAGAGCAGGGATGGCCAAGGCCGGGGGCACTGATGGGAGGGGCCCTCAGTGAGCTCAGGAGGCCATGCCTGGAAGGCCTGAGGAGGGACCAGTGGGTTCGGGGCAGGGACAGGGGCTGGGGCCTGGCTGCTTCGGCTGCACAGCCGACGCAGAAGATGTGGGGTCTGCAGGCCAGTCGGCAGGCCTTGACGAGGGCTCTGGGCTAGGGGTCACGGGCAGTGGGTGGACACACGTTCCCCCTGGTCCAAGGCAGAATCAGGAGGGGACAGCAGGGCAGTGGCCTCAGGGGACCAGCAGGAGCTGGCTGCGAGCAAGGGCCACAGGTCAGGGCTCAGACAGAGGGCTTGGTCAGGCTGGACACCCAGAGGAAGCCTGAGGCCCACAGCACTGACCCAGGTGGTCACCCAGAGCTGACCGGGCTGATGAGTCTGGCACCTGTGGCCCCAGAGAGCTAAGCCAGGCAGCTGGTCTGGAGACATCCAGGAAGCACATGGGCGCTGGGCCCAGGGATACCCCAGGCCTGGGCAGCTGCTGTCCTGCCCTGACCCTGGCAGGGGTGAGACCCTGGTGCTCACACAGCCTCCTCTCTTGCAGCCTCCACCACGGCCCCATCGGTTTTCCCACTGGCCTCCGGCTGCGGGGCCACGACCGGCTCCACAGTGGTCCTGGCCTGCCTGGTGTCCGGCTACTTCCCCGAGCCAGTGACCGTGTCCTGGAACTCCGGCTCCGTGACCACCTTCCCGTCCGTCCTGCAGTCCTCAGGGCTCTATTCTCTCAGCAGCATGGTAACAGTGCCCTCCAGCCAGTGGCCCAGTGACACCTTCACCTGCACCGTGGCCCATCCGGCCAGTAACACCAACGTTGTCAAGAAAGGTGAGGATGGGCCATTGGGAGTGTGTCTGCTGGAAGACAGGCCAGGTCGGCTGGCCCACTGCACCCCAGGGCACAGGGGAGGCACCGCTGTCTCCCCCACCTGAAGGCCTCCCAATTCGGGGAGGAGGTCCTCTGGGTGTTGCTGCCTGGCCCACTGAGAGCACAGGCGGCTTACCCCCACTGCAGTCCCTGATCTGGGAACCCCCCAAGACCTGGTTGTCACCTACACCCACCCCAACCTGTGCCCACCCCAGGCTTCCAGTAACCCCCAGTCTGCTCTCTCCACAGTGATCCAAGACTGCAACTGTGTGACCCCACAGCCCCCATGCCGAGGTGAGTCAGCAGGGCCTTGCTCTCCACCCAAGCAGATGGCCCACACACACCACAGCCTGGTGGGGGGAATGGATGTTCAAGAGGAAGCCCACCCACACGCTGACCCCTGCACTCTCTCTCCCTTACCATCCCAGATTTGCTGGGAGGGCCTTCGGTCTTCATCTTCCCCCCGAAACCCAAGGACATCCTCAAGATTGCCCGAACCCCTGAGGTCACATGTGTGGTGTTGGACCTGGGCCGAGAAGACCCTGAGGTCCAGATCAGCTGGTTCGTGGGTGACCAGGAGGTGCGCACGGCCAAGACGAATCCACGCGAGGAGCAGTTCAACAGCACCTACCGTGTGGTCAGTGTCCTTCCCATCCAGCACCAGGACTGGCTCAAGGGGAAGGAGTTCACCTGCAAGGTCAACAACAAAGCCCTCCCATCCCCCATCGTGAAGACCATCTCCAAGGCCAGAGGTGGGCAGCAGGGTGGGGGTGCAGGGAGGGTCCGGGGTGGGGGCCTTGCAGGCCAAGACCAGCCCTTCATCCTCGGAGTGACCATGTGTGCTGACCTCTGACCCACAGGGCAGGCCCAACAGCCCAATGTGTACGTCCTGCCGCCATCCCCGAAGGAGATAGCATCCAAGAACACTGTCAGCATGACCTGCCTGGTCAAAGACTTCTACCCACCTGACATTGATGTCGAGTGGCTGAGTAATGGACAGGAAGAACCAGAGACCAATATCCAAACAACCCCGCCCCAGCTGGACGCGGATGGGACCTACTTCCTCTACAGCAAGCTCTCGGTGGACAAGAACCGCTGGCAGCAGGGAGAAACCTTCTCATGTGCGGTGCTCCATGAAGCCCTACAGAACCACCACATAGAGCTGTCCCTCTCCCAGTCTCCGGGTAAATGAGCAACATGCCCGGCACCCCTGCAAGCCCCCCACCCACGGGCTCTCAGGGTCCCATGAGGACGCTGCAGCCCCCACCCCTGTGTACATACCTCCCGGGCAGGCACCCCTGCATGAAATAAAGCACCCAGCACTGCCCTGGGACCCTGCGACACTGTCATGGTTCTTTCCGAGGCAGGCTCAGGACACCCGGGCCTCTGGGCGGCACAGACAGGCCGGCTCCCAGGCTAAGGGGTCACCACTGGTGACAGAGAGCAGGACTCACGGGGGCCTGGACCCCGAGTGGGCAGGTCTGCACAGGCTGCCACAGCGTGTGGCCAGGATTGCCTGAGGCAGGAGAGGGGACTTTCTCAGAGGTGGCAGGCGCTCCGGGCCGTCCCTCAGGCCAGGGGCTACCCAGGGCTGGAGGGTGTGGACAGGGATTGCAGAAGCCCCTCCAGAGCCCCCAGGGAAATGAGCGCACGCTCTTTCCCACCTCTGTACCAGCCCAAGCTGTGGGATGCTGGCCTGTCCTCCTGCCCTGGGCCCCCTGTCCCCTGGGCCTCCTGAGACATTGTGGCAGCTCTGTGCCAATGCAGTAGCCGTGCCTGACCCGTGTGTGGGGACAGGCCCTCTTTTGCCCTCAGCACTCCACAAACAGGTCCCCACCCTCCCTCAAGTGCGGGGGTCCTGCCTAGCTTCATCCTGCCTGGGGCCAGGCCTGTCCACTCGTGGGGACACTCCTCCTCGAACCCCAGAGGTGCAGAGGCAGGGGGCCCTGCGTGCCCAGGGGAGGGACCACCCCAGAGGCCCACTTGGACGCTGAGTCCACACCCACTGAAAACAAGCCTGTCCCGCTGAGCAGCGCCACCTGCACGCACACACACACTCACACATGTGCACATGCGGGTCCGTGCGCACACATGGGTGCGCACTCACACACATTCACACACGCATGCCCATGCACACATGTGTGTACACACTCACATGCATGTACATGCACACGTGTGCACACCGTGACGTGCACACTCACATGTTGTTGTACATACACACACATTGGTGCACACTCACGCACACTCACACACGCACGTCCATGCACACATGTGTGCGCACTCACGTGCATGTGCACACACACGTGTGCACACCACGACGTACACACATGCACACTCACACGTGATCGTACATGTACACACATGGATGCACACTCACATTCACACACATATACGTGCACATGCCCACTCACACGCCTGTACATGCACACTGTGCACACCCAGACATGCACACATGCACACTTACACACGATTGTACATGCACACGTGTATGTGCACTCATGTGTACACACACGCACATGTACACTCACACATGTGTGCACACTCGTGCATACATACATGCATGCACAAACTCGGGTACATGCTACATGCTGCACACTCACACATGCATGTCCATGCACACAGGCCTTACACACTGGGCCTCACACGGGACATCCGGCATGGGCCCAGACCAGAGCCGGTCTCGGGAACCCTCACCATGGACACCAGCCTGCTCCCTACCCCCTCCAACACCCATCAGCTGCTCAGCACCTCATCCACACCCTGACCACACTGACCAGCCCTCCTCTACCCCAGGGCACCTGCACCCCTCCCAACACCCACAAAACCCCCACACCCAGCTTGTCCTGACACTCCCACCTACTCATTCTCAAGGACACTCCCTGACACTGACCAGCCCTTCCCTGGACTCTGCTGACCCTCCCACCCTCTGGACCTGGCCCCCAGGGGAAGAGGCCACGAGGCGGTCAGGGCGCCTTCCCCCAGGGGTCCCCAGCACAGGGCAGAGCAGAGAGGGAGGGGGTCCCCCACTGGCCAGTCCCAAGCTGGAGAGCTGGGGGTGCTGAGGCTGGACCCTGAGGTTGCAGAGGGCTCTGACTGTCCCCCAGGGAATCACCCCCACGGGCAGGCACGGCACTGACCACCCCCTTCCTGTCCAGAGCTGCTCCTGGACGACAGCTGTGCCGAGGACCAGGACGGGGAGCTGGACGGGCTGTGGACCACCATCTCAATCTTCATCACCCTCTTCCTGCTCAGCGTGTGCTACAGTGCCACTGTGACCCTCTTCAAGGTGGGCGTCCCCACACGTCCCCTCACTGCGGCCTGCTGTCCCCACGCCATCCTTGTGCTATCCCCACGCTGTCCCAACATGTCCCCACGCTGTCCCCACGCTGTCCTCGTGCTGTTCTTGTGCTGTCCCCACGCTGTCCCAGCATGTCCCCATGCTGTTCCCATGCTGTCCACACGCTGTCCACACACTGTCCACACACTGTCCACACACTGTCCCCATGCTGTCCCAACATGTCTCCATGCTGTTCCCATGCTGTCCCCATGCTGGTCCAACATGTCCCCATGCTGTCCCCACGCTGTCCACACACTGTCCTCATGCTGTCCTCACGCTGTCCACACGCTGTCCACACACTGTCCCCATGCTGTCCTCACGCTGTCCCCACGCTGTCCACACACTGTCCTCGTGCTGTCCTCACGCTGTCCCAACATGTCCCCATGCTGTCCCCACACTGTCCCCATGCTGTCTACACGCTGTCCCCATGCTGTCCTCATGCTGTCCCCACACTGTCCACACACTGTCCTCGTGCTGTCCTCACGCTGTCCCAACATGTCCCCATGCTGTCCCCACGCTGTCCCCACACTGTCTACACACTGTCCCCATGCTGTCCTCATGCTGTCCCAACATGTCCCCATGCTGTTCCCACGCTGTCCACACGCTGTCCACACGCTGTCCCAACATGTCCCCATGCTGTTCCCACGCTGTCCACACCCTGTCCACACACTGTCCAAACGCTGTCCCAACATGTCTCCATGCTGTCCTCACGCTGTCCCCATGCTGTCTACACGCTGTCCCCATGCTCTCTACACACTGTCCCCATGCGATCCCCACGCTGTCCCAACATATCCCCATGCTGTTCCCACGATGTCCACACGCTGTCCACACACTGTCCACATGCTATCCCAACATGTCCCCATGCTGTCCTCATGCTGTCCCCATGCTGTCCCCATGCTATCCCCTCGCTGCCCCTCTGTCCCCTTGCTGTCCCCTCACTGTCAGGAACTCTACCAAACTACTGACCCCTCACTGCTGCCTCACTGTCCCCTCGCTGTCCCCTCACTATGCCCTCACTCTCCCCACTCTCCCCACACTGATCCCTCACTGACTCCTCACTGACCCCTTGCTGTCCCCTCACTGCCCCATCATGTGGCCCCGTTGTACCCCCGTTGTCCCCCTGCTGCCCCCTCACTGGCCTCCACTGCATCCTGCAGTCCCCTCACTGTTCGCCCACTGCGCCCCCGCTGTCCCCGTGCTCTCCGCCTAGTTGCCCAGTTGCTATCCCCCCGCCTTCCCCCCTCTGTGCCCCTGCAGTCCCACAGCTGCCCCCTCGCTGTCCACATCACTGTCCCCCCATTGTCCCCCCACTGCCCCCTTGATGTCCACCTCACTGTCCTCCCAACTCCCCCACTGCTGCCCCTCGCTGTCCCCCCACTGCCCACCACTGTCCCCTTGCTGTACCTTTGCTGCCCCTCACTGCCCCCCACTGTCCCCCCATTGTCCCCCCGTTGTCCCCCAGCTGCCCCTTTGCTACCCCCTTGCTGTCCCCTCACTGCCCCATCATGTGGCACCATTGTCCTCCCGTTGTCCCCCCGCTGCCCCCTCGCTGGCCTCCACTGCATCCTACTGTCCCCTCACAGTCCGCCCACTGCCCCCCCACTGTCCCTGCACTCTCCACCTCGTTGCACAGTTGCTATACCTCCGCCTTCCCCCACCCCGTGCCCCCGCAGTCCCACAGGTGCCCCCTCGCTATCCACATCACTGTCCCCCTGTTGTCCCCCCGCTGCCCCCTTGCTGTCCACCTCACTGTCCCCCCCGCTGCCCCACTGCTGCCCCCCGCTGTCCCCCCGCTGCCCACCACTGCCCCCTCGCTGTCCCCCGTGCCCTCCCCACCAGGCACCCCACGCACTTTCACGGTCCCGGGTGTGGGTGGCAGGCTCTGGCGGGAGGCGGTCCGTGGGGTCCAGGCCTCGCTCACCCCCTGGCCCGCCTGCTGCAGGTGAAGTGGATCTTCTCCTCGGTGGTGGAGCTGAAGCGCACCATCGTCCCCGACTACAGGAACATGATCGGGCAGGGGGCCTAGGGCCGGCCCTCTGCAGCAGGTGTCCAGGGCTGCCCTCGACCCCACACAGGAACCGGCTACATCCGTTCATGCCGCTCGGCCTGCTGCCAGGCCTGCTCCTCTGCCCTCCCACCTCACCACCCTCTGTCACCACCGCCACCCTGGGCCTGCAACTCCACCCTCCGGGCTCGTGGACACCGTGGGCTGCACCCTGGCCCTGACCCCCCGTTTGGAGGATCAACGCGACAGCAGGCTGTGCCCCCAACCTGAGCTGACAGACACTGGCTGACCCCTCCCCAGCAGCCACCGAGATACAGCTGGGGCCACACTGAGACATCGGGGCAGGATGGCCCTCACCGGGTCGGCCCCGGGCTGGGCATCCGCGGTCATCCTGGAGGAGGTGGACGGCCCGCGATCCCAGGGTCTGGCTGGCTGGGACTGGCCTCGTGCAGCCCCGTCCCGGCCAGGCTCCAGAGGGCAGGACACCCCCAGAGCAGGCACGTTGTCTCAGATCCTGAGGAAGCCACGGGCCACCATCACCCCACAGAGAAGCTTCCGACGTGCCATGAATGGTCAGTCAGACCTTCTCCACCAGTGGAGAACATGTGGAAAAGTCCCCGGGCCTGCAGCCACTGCAGGAGCCCCCAGGGACAGGCGGCACCATCCGGGGAAGGAGTGACGGCAGCCAGATGGGCCTCCTGCAGAGGCACCTGCTGACCTGGTCGCCAGGCAGGCGGGACGCAGCCTCAGTGCACAGAGGTGGACGGGTGCTGGGAGGCCAGGACAGCAGGCCCAGCCCGCACCGTCCTGTGGCCCGGCCCCGAGGCACGCTGGGCAGGAACGCCTGCTTGCTCCGGGGAGCTAGGGGCAGAGACAAGATGACCAGAGAGTGCCCGCGGCCTCGGGGCCTGAGACAGGCGGACCCGCAGGACGATCTCCGCCCGGGCTTAGAGCGAGTGCCAGGTCGGAGCCGCTGCATGGGAGAGACGGTTGTGCAGGGCAGGAGAAGCGGAGCCCCCATGCCCCCTGGGAGAGAATGCACACCCACCACTCATAGGAAACCCACTGCTGTAGCTTGGGTAGTTCTTTTCTTCTCGTGAAATTTCTGGAGTGTAATAATGTCCTTTACTGCTGCTTCTCCCTTTCTTTAATGACAATAAAACACCCTAAAAATTCCAGCACTCGCTAGGGAAAGTCTTCCTCTGTCGATGCTCCTGGTGGGATGCCCAGCCTGGCCGCGCCGTGCATTGGCTCCCTCCCGCCGTGGGGGGCCAGCATCCCACAGCTCTGGGCTCCCAGTGGGTGAGGAAGGCAGCCGGGAACAGTGCAGGGCCAGGGGCCACCTGGGCCATGGGCAGAAGCAAGAGACACGTGGTAGGTGTGCGTTAGTCAGCACGGGCTGCCGGGCAGAAGAGCCACAGTCTGGCGGCTTCAACCTCACGCGTGTCTGTTTCCACAATCCTGGGAGCTAGCAGGGAGAGAGGCAGGCCTCACAGAGCGGGCGCCTCCTGGGGTCTCTGCCCCTGTCCTCACGTGGCCGGTCCTCCGTGTGTGTCTGTGTCCTCGTCGTCTGCTCTTACAAGAGCAGGAGGCCGCACTGGGGACCAGCCACACTGGGCTGGTTAATGACCTCCTTTTACCTTATCACCTCTCCAAAGACCCCATCTCCAAATACTGTCCCATTCTGAGGTCCTGGGGTCAGCGCTTCAAGACTTGAATTTGGGGGCACAATTTAGGACAGCTGTGGGACGGGAGAACATTCCAACCCTCAGGGACCCTGGGGGCTCAGGCTGCCGTCCTTAGGGTCACTCCACACCCTCCATCTCCTTTGCCCTACACATCTACCTAGAAGCCAATCTGCCAATGGACCACGCGGCCTGCCCAGCCCCCTCTTCCTCTCGGTCCCAGGGCTACCCCCACTCCCATCCCCTGGACCACACATCAGCCTCCATCCCACCCCCCCACATGCGAATGCCAGGATCTCCCACAACAGGTGGACCCCATGCTCTCCTGGCTGAGCAACAGGCACTGGCACAACTGTGCCCTCGCCCTCGGGGCGAGAATGCCCACTCTTTGAGAACTACCACCCACCAGGCCCTGAGGCTCCCACCTGAGACCCTCCAATGCTGTCCTACCACGAGGATCCAAGAGGAGACAGAAGACGGGTAGGAGATAGAGGCACATGCACACACACACAGGCTCATGTGCACACAGAGACACACGCACACACAGGCTCCCACGCACACACAGGCCCACGTGCACACAGAGACACACGCACACACACACACAGGCTCCCACGCACACACAGGCTCACGTGCACACAGAGACACACGCACACACAGGCTCTCACGCACACACAGGCTCACGTGCACACAGAGACACACGCACACACAGGCTCTCACGCACACACAGGCTCACGTGCACACAGAGACACACGCACACGCAGGCTCTCACGCACACACAGGCTCAGGTGCACACAGAGACACACGCACACGCAGGCTCTCACGCACACACAGGCTCACGTGCACACAGAGACACACGCACACGCAGGCTCTCACGCACACACAGGCTCACGTGCACACAGAGACACACGCACACGCAGGCTCTCACGCACACACAGGCTCACGTGCACACAGAGACACACGCGCACGCAGGCTCCCACGCACACACAGGCTCACGTGCACACAGAGACACACGCACACGCAGGCTCCCACGCACACACAGGCTCACGTGCACACAGAGACACACGCACACACACACAGGCTCCCACGCACACACAGGCTCACGTGCACACAGAGACACACGCACACACACGCAGGCTCCCACGCACACACAGGCTCACGTGCACACAGAGACACACGCACACACACACAGGCTCCCACGCACACACAGGCTCACGTGCACACAGAGACACACGCACACACAGGCTCCCACGCACACACAGGCTCACGTGCACACAGAGACACACGCACACACAGGCTCCCATGCACACACAGGCTCACGTGCACACAGAGACACATGCACACACACACACAAGCTCCCATGCACACACAGGCTCACGTGCACACAGAGACACACGCACACACAGACTCTCACGCACACACAGGCTCACATGCACACAGAGACACACGCACACACAGGCTCCCACGCACACACAGGCTCACGTGCACACAGAGACACACGCACACACAGGCTCTCACGCACACACAGGCTCACGTGCACACAGAGACACACGCACACACAGGCTCTCACGCACACAGAGGCTCACGTGCACACAGAGACACACGCACACGCAGGCTCTCACGCACACACAGGCTCACGTGCACACAGAGACACACGCACACAGAGGCTCTCACACACACACAGGCTCACGTGCACACAGAGACACACGCACACACAGACTCTCACGCACACACAGGCTCACATGCACACAGAGACACACGCACACACAGGCTCCCACGCACACACAGGCTCACGTGCACACAGAGACACACGCACACACAGGCTCCCACGCACACACAGGCTCACGTGCACACAGAGACACATGCACACACAGGCTCTCACGCACACACAGGCTCACGTGCACACAGAGACACACGCACACACACACACAGGCTCTCACACACACAGGCTCACGTGCACACAGACACACACACACACACACACACAGGCTCTCACACACACACGAGCACAGCTGAGAAACACGTTCAGATGCAGAGTCTGTTCCAGGTCAGTGAATAAAGGAGCAGCATTGTGGGGCCTTGTAGGGCACTGTGCAGGTAGGAAGCTGTGATGCCAGAGCAGGGCAGCCTGGAGGCTGAGGGCACGGTGTCTTCTGGGTGGAACAGCCAGGTCTACTCCCGCACAGAAGGGGGCATGGGCAAGAGTGGCTCCTGGAGGCCAGGACAGGGCCACAGCCCCAGAGAGCAGCAGAGCGGGGACAGCACAGACTCAAATGCTCAGAGCTGAGCACCCTTATGGGAATGGGGAAGACATGAGAGCCATTCTCCTCCAAGACCAAGGACCCCAAGCTGGTCCAGACTAGAGACAGGGCCCACCAGCAGCAAGAGGATGCATCCTGCACCTTCAGCATAGAGTCAGGAGACCGGCTGGGCACGGAGCCCTCGGCCCCACACCAGGGGAAGAAGGAGTAGGGGGACGCCAGGGTGGCCAGGGCTGCCAGCGGAGCCCAAGCACAGCCTGTTCCCCTATGAGCAGGCTGCAGGGCCTGGCAGCACCAGCCCTGGGCCCACGGGGGCAGCAGGCTCTGGGGTGGGGCTCTGCCTGCCCTGTGGTTTCTCTCAGAATCGTGGGCCCTTCCAAGGAACTGGGCGCTCCCCCCTCTGCCTCCCACGCAGCACCTGTCCCCAGGGCCAAGGGCGGGGTGGGACAGACCGGGACACACTGCCCTGGGGGACAGGGAGGTCGGGTTGGGCCCTGTCTCTCCCAGGCCTCATGCCCAGGCCTCCCAGAGCCCTGGCTCTGCCCCATGCCTCCCGGCCGAACCCCGCAGCAGCCCGTCCACGTCATCTGAATGAGCCCAAATGGCCCTCCGAGGGCACCAGGACTGACGAGGCCACCTCCACGCAGCCTCCCGCACAGGGACTGCTGGCCCTGGGCATCCTGGGTCAGGAGGGAGGGATCCTGATGTGTCCCGCTGCGAAACTCGGCACAAGGCCTCGCAGGAGCTCGCACTGTGAACGGGGTTGGCAGGTCCCCGTGGCCTCCCCTGCGTGTGTGCCCAGGCTGGCGGGCAGGGGTTTGTGGGCACGCACAGGCCTGCAGGACATGAGTGCACCGTGAGGGTGAGGCCCAGAACAGCGCTTCACAGCTGCCCCAGCACACCCGAGCCAGATGCCCGTCCACGCCCCCCGTGGTGAGCACCCACAGAACACACCCACGGCACAGTGCACTCCAGGCTGCGGCACAACAGCCGTCCTCCAGAGCCACTGGCCAGCCTCACAGCCGGTCCAGCCTGCCCACAGTCCCGGCCAGCCCTCCCTGGACACACCGCCCGGGTGCAGCCCCAGGAAGAGCCCGGCTGCAGGACACGGACTCGGGAAGAAGTGTGCGGGCAATGGCTGAGGTCCCCTGCCAGTGGGACGCCAGGCCAGGGGGGGCCGCCTGTCCCCAGGGGACTCATGCCCCGCACACTCACCCCCAGAGCCTCTCCTCCAGGCAGTGGGACACAGGAACAAGGGAACGTGCCACAAGGACCCCTGCATCCACGTCTCAGGCACGTGGCCACGAGGCTGTGGCTTCTCGTGCCCATGTCCCCCCTTCCTGGGGCACCCCAGTGACCACCAGCGTGTGTCACAGGGCACCGAGTCAGCCGTGCCATCGAGGGACAGAGGCCACAGCTGGGCAGCAGGGGCCACGGACAGGAGCCCACTGCGTCCACGGCACAGGGGCCTCACCTGTGACTCCAATGTTGCTAGACTGACTTCCCAAGAACTTAAAGAAAGGGGAATTTCCAGGGCTGCTGAGGCCCCTGGGGGTTCCCACCCCATTTTTAGCCAGGGCACTGAGGCAGAGCTCCCCTCCCCCCAGGCCCTATTATCTGGACGCAAAAGTAACAGCCATGGTTACTAATGATTCACCTCATCCTTCCCGGAGCCCATCCAGGGAGCTGCAGACAGCCAGGCCGGGCCCCAATGGAGGACCGGGAACCTCAGGTATCCCACCAGGCCCCTGCCCGCCCAGCAGGGACAGAGCCTTCTGGTCACTGCTCATCTCCCAGATGTCTCTTCCCTGCACGTGGCTACATGGGAGCAAGAGACTGCCCAAAGCTGACCTGGAGAAGACGAGGGGCCGAGAACCTCGGACATGACAGGGCTAGGGCAGCACCCAGGGCTGAGACGGTCAAGGACCGCGCAGAGGGCGTGGACGGGGCCCTGAGCATGGATCTGCCTGCAACCAAGCAGGGCAATGACCGCCAGCCCAAGGCCAGGGGAAAGCACCAGGGAGCTATCCCTATGCTGGACTAGGTGGCAGGCTGGACTGGCGCCCATCCTCAGGTGTGTGAACTGGCTGGCCTGAGCCGGCCTAAACAAGGTGGGCCAGGCTGTCTGTGCTAGGCCCCATGCAGCTGGAGTAGAAGGAGTTATGTGGAAGGGGTTGACCTATCCCTGGCTCAGTGGGCCCAGGCTGGTCTCTCTGGGCTCCGCTAAGCTGTGCTGCCCCAACTGGACTGAGACGGGCCAGGCTGGGCTGATTTTACAGGACCAGGTGGGCTAGGGGAAGCTGGGTTGAGCTAAGCTGGGGTGAGCTTGGTGGACAGGGTGGGGTGGGAAACCCTGGCCTTGCATAAGCCTGGCTTGACCAGCCTGGGCACTCGCGCCTGAGCTGGGCTCTCCGGAGCCAAGGTGATCTGAGCCGAGCTGGGTGGATGGAGCCTGACCCGGGTGAAATGCTCTCCTCGGTGGGGACCGTCCTGGGCTGGGCTAACTGGGATGGATAGGGCTTGGGCAGGCAGGTTTAACTGAGGAGATCTGAGGCAGCCTGGAAGGACAGTCCTGGGTTGGCTCACCTTGGCTCAACTAGCTGAACGAGGCTAACCTGAACTGTGTTGCACACAGCATTGCTGAGCAGAGCTGAGTCAGGAAAACCTGGGCCACCTAACCAGGGACCAGCGAGACGAGGTTGGCAAAAAAAGGGGCTACCTAGACCTAAATGAGCTGAGCCTGTCTGACGTGGGCATAGCTGCCTCATCCGGGCTGTGCTGACTAAACTGGGCTGCACTGGGCTGAGCAGGACTGGGCTGAGCTGGGCTGAGCTGGGCTGAACTGGGCTGCACTGGTCTGGGCTGAACTGGGCTAAACTGGGCTGCACTGGGCTGAGCAGGACTGGGCTGAACTGGGCTGAGCTGGGTTGAACTGGGTGGGCTGGGCTGAGCTGAGCTGGGCTGAGCTGGGCTGAACTGGGCTGCACTGGTCTGGGCTGAACTGGGCTAAACTGGGCTGCACTGGGCTGAGCAGGACTGGGCTGAACTGGGCTGAGCTGGGTTGAACTGGGTGGGCTGGGCTGAGCTGAGCTGGGCTGAACTGGGCTGCACTGGTCTGGGCTGAACTGGGCTAAACTGGGCTGCACTGGGCTGAGCTGCGCTGAGCTGGGCTAGGCTGGGTTGGTCTGGGATGGGCTGAGCTGACTTGGGCTGAACTGGGCTGAGCTGGGCTGAGCTGGGCTGAACTGGGTGGGCTGCACGGGGCTGAGCTGGGCTGAACTGGGCTGAGCTGGGTTGAACTGGGTGGGCTGGGCTGAGCTGAGCTGGGCTGAGCTGGGCTGAACTGGGCTGCACTGGTCTGGGCTGAACTGGGCTAAACTGGGCTGCACTGGGCTGAGCTGCGCTGAGCTGGGCTAGGCTGGGTTGGTCTGGGATGGGCTGAGCTGACTTGGGCTGAACTGGGCTGAGCTGGGCTGAGCTGGGCTGAACTGGGTGGGCTGCACGGGGCTGAGCTGGGCTGAACTGGGCTGCACTGGGCTGAACTGGGCTAAGCTGGGTTGAACTGGGTGGGCTGGGCTGAGCTGAGCTGAGATGGGCTGCACTGGGCTGAGCTGGGCTGAGCTGGGCTGAACTGGGCTGCACTGGGCTGAGCTAGGCTGAGCTGGGCTGAACTGGGCTGAGCTGGGCTGAACTGGGTGGGCTGGGCTGAGCTGAGCTGGGCTGAACTGGGCTGAGCTGGGCTGAACTGGGCTGGGCTGAACTGGGCTAAACTGGACTGTACTGGGATGAGCTGGGCTGAACTGGGCTGAGCAGGGCTGAACTGGGTGGGCTGGGCTGAGCTGAGCTGGGCTGCACTGGGCTGAGCTGGGCTGAACTGGGCTGCACTGGGCTGAGCTGGGCAGAACTGGGCTGCACTGGGCTGAGCTAGGCTGAGCTGAGATGAGCTGAACTGACTTGGGCTGAACTGGGCTGAGCTGGGCTGCACTGGGCTGGGCTGAGCTGGGCTGAGTTGGGTTGGTCTGGGCTGGGCTGCACTGGGCTGGGCTGGGCTGAGCTGGGCTGAGTTGGGTTGAGCAGGACTGGGCTGAACTGGGCTGCACTGGCCTGAACTGGGTGGGCTGAGCTAGGCTGAGCTGAGCTGAGCTGAACTGACTTGGGATGAACTGGGCTGAGCTGGGCTGAGCTGGACTGAGCTGGGTTGCACTGGGCTGGGCTGAGTTGGGCTGAGCAGGACTGGGCTGAACTGGGCTGCACTGGCCTGAACTGGGTGGGCTGAGCTAGGCTGAGCTGAGCTGAGCTGAACTGACTTGGGCTGAACTGGGCTGCACTGGGCTGAGCTGGGCTGCACTGGGCTGAGCTGGGCTGAACTGGGCTGAGCTGACATGGGCTGCACTGGGCTGCACTGGGCTGCACTGGGCTGAGCTGGGCTGAACTGGGCTGAGCTGACATGGGCTGCACTGGGCTGCACTGGGCTGAGCTGGGCTGAACTGGGCTGAGCTCGGTTGGTCTGGGATGGGCTGAGCTGGGCTTAGCTAAGCTAGGTTACACTGGGCTGAAGTGGGCTGGGCTGGGCTGGGCTCTACTGAGCCGAGCTGGGCTGTACTGGGCTGAGGTGAGCTAGGCTAAACAGGGTTGGGTTGAACTGGGCTGATCTGGGCTGAACTGTGCTGAACTGAGCTTAGCTGGGCTAAATTGGGTTCAGCTGGTTGGTTTGGCCTGGCTGCATCGGGCTCCCTGAGGCACAAAGGGTGGTGTAGGCCCAGTGGTTGGGGTCATGGGAACAACACGACTGCAACCGACCAGGTGGGATGAACGTGGCTGGTGGGCTGAGTTGGGCCGAGCTGAATGAATCTGGTTGAATTTGTGGACTGAACTCGGATGAGTTGTCTTGCTTGAAATGGGATATCCTGGGCTGACCTGGGCCAGGCTAGACCAAGGTGGGCCCCTTGACCTTAGCTGACCTGAATCGGGCAGAGCTAGTGAGGCTGGTTTGTCTCACTGGTCTCCGCGGTGCACACACAAGGCCATGGGACTGGCCTCCCTGCACAGGCTGGCAGAGTGGAGCTGAGGGGCAGGGCCAGCATGAGCTGGGGTCTGAGCTCCAAGGCCAAGGGAGCACAGGCAGGCTGCAAACCCAAGTCACCAGCTGGGGGAGGAGTGCTATGGTGTCTTCTCCTCTGTGAACGGGGCCACTAGTCAGGCTCCCTGAAAGCCCTGCAAGGACCAGAGAGGCCTAGCTGGTCAGGAGAGGAGGGGTCACACACCTCCACTCCCCAAGAACCCCACACTCCTGCCCCTCAGGGCTAAGGGCAGGGAATGCCGGTTCCCAGCAGATTTCGGGAATAAGGGAGGTTCCCCCCAGGATGGACAAGGGGTCCCAGAGCCTCCTCCACTCTGCCCCATGCTTCTCCTTCTCAGACCCCCACCCAGGGGCCTGGGAGCGGGACGCCCCGGGTCAGCTGTGGGCCCGGCATGGGACGGGGTGATCGTGCCAAGATGGGCACTGACACTGGCCCCATCCCCACAGCCTCCAGCCGGGACCTGTCCGTGTTCCCCTTGGCCTCCTGCTGTGACATCGCCAGTACCCCCTCGGTGACCCTGGGCTGCATGGTCTCGGGCTACCTCCCGATGCCGGTGACCGTGACCTGGGACACAGGGTCCCTAAACAAGAGCGTTGCCACCCTCCCCACCACCTTCCACCAGACCTCCGGCCTCCACAGCGCCATCGGCCAGGTGACCACCTGGGGCGAGTGGGCCAAGCAGACGTTCACCTGCAGCGTGGCTCACGCGGGGTCCCCCGCCATCAACAAGACCTTCCGAGGTGAGCCAGGCCTGGGCTGCCCACACGACCCCGGAGGGAGGAGGGACCGGCTGAACGGGAGCGGTGCGTGGGCTCCCACACTGCCATGCCTGGTAGTGCCCGGCCCACATGGGGCCTAGGCTGGCGGGCGAGTCCTTGGGCTCAGGGAGGCCAACGCCATGCTGCCACCTCTACCCTAGCATGCGCCAGGAGCTTCACTCCGCCCACCGTGAAGCTCTTCCACTCCTCCTGCAACCCCCTCGGCGACACCCACACCACCATCCAGCTGCTGTGCCTCGTCTCCGGCTACGTCCCGGGGGACATGGAGGTCATCTGGCTGGTGGACGGGCAGAAGGCCACAAACATGTTCTCGTACACCGCGCCCGGCACACAGGAGGGCAACGTGACCTCTACCCACAGCGAGCTCAACATCACCCAGGGCGAGTGGGTGTCCCAAAAAACCTACACCTGCCAGGTCGTCTATCAAGGCTTGACCTTTAATGCTAACGCTCGCAAGTGCACAGGTACGGCCCCCCACCCCCACCGACTCCCACACACTCGGGCTCAGAGAGGGGCCACCGCACGCCCTCACGCAGCCCCTCCCACACACGCAGAGTCTGACCCCCGAGGCGTGAGCAGCTACCTGACCCCGCCCAGCCCCCTTGACCTGTACGTCCACAAGTCGCCCAAGATCACCTGCCTGGTGGTGGACCTGGCCAGCACGGAGGGCATGAGCCTGACCTGGTCCCGGGAGAGTGGGGAACCCGTGCACCCAGGCAAACCGGAGGAGAGGGCTCAGTTCAACGGGACAATCAGCGTCACGTCCACCCTGCCAGTGGACACGGAGGACTGGATCGAGGGCGAGACCTACCACTGCACGGTGACCCACCCAGACCTGCCCAAGGACCTCGTGCGTTCCATCGCCAAGGCCCCCGGTGAGCCACAGCCCCAGGGCAGGGGGTGGGCCTCCCGGGCGGGAGCCTGGGCTGACCCCACACCTGTCCCCAGGCAAGCGTGCCGCCCCGGAGGTCTACGTGTTCCTGCCCCCGGAGGAGGACGAGGGGACCAAGGACAAGGTCACCCTCACGTGCCTGATCCAGAACTTCTTCCCTGCGGACATTTCGGTACAATGGCTTCGGAACGACAGCCCCCTTCAGACAGACCAGCACGCCACCACGTGGCCCCACAAGGTCCCGGGCTCCAGGCCCGCCTTCTTCGTGTTCAGCCGCCTGGAGGTCAGCCGGGCGGACTGGGAAGAGCAGAACGCTTTCACCTGCCAAGTGGTGCACGAGGCGCTGTCCGACTCTAGGATCCTCAAGAAAACAGTGTCCAAGACCCCCGGTAAATGACGCCCCTCCCCCACCCGCTGCCCCCCTCCCGGCTCCCTCCTGCTGGGGCAGGGGCGGGGCTGACCAGGCCTCCCTCCCTCATTCTCAATAAATACTGCAGTGTCCGCTCAGAGCCCCGGGCACAGCCATTCTTGCGGGCAGGCAGGGTCGCAAGCAGGGAGGTCTTGGCACAGAGGAAGGGGCCCCCAGCAGAGGGGACAGGAGGGGGCGCAGCAGGGCTGAGGCCGGGCTCGGCCCACCATCGCCATCCAAGTCATGGGGCCTTCCCTGCCACCCCACTAGGGGTCATGCCCACTCAAAGGAGTCCGAAGAGCTGGGGCGGCTGGGGTCCCCGCAGAGGGACCAGAGACTACAGACCCCATAGCCCCTCCCTCTCCTGAAGGCCCAGAGGCCTCAGCCTCCAGCCAGCCCCCTCCCCAGTCTCCTGCCAGCCCTCTGGACACAGACAAGTCCCTATCGCCAGCCCCAGCTGCACACAGGCCCTCTGAGTGGAGAAATGGACCAAGTCACACCCCCACACCGGTACCTGCACGCAGAAACCCCACTGCCCCACCTGTCCGTCCCCTCGCTGTCACCTCCCTCCTACACGCGGACCGGGCAGGCCTCTGACCGCACACTGTGGCCAGTGCCAAGCCTGGTCCCACACCCCACCTCCAGCCGCATCCTGCCTGCCTACTGGTCACCCAGACGGGGGTCAACACCCTCTGCCCTGCTTTCTGCTCACCGCCGTTCCACCCTGATGGATCCCGGGACCCCCAGGGCTCACCCGAGTCTCCCTTCAACCACACCAAGTCCTAGGGAAGCTCCAATATCGCCACGGACCACCAGCACCCACGTGGTCACTAGTGGCCTCCCACGGCCTGCCCTGTCACCCAGGCTACTCCCTAGCCCTTTCTCACTGTCACACCTGGACCAATGTATCCATGATGGACGTGGAGAGGCCTCCTACCCCCACCTGGCAGTCTCCTCCAAACCCTGGCCTCCCAAGTCCAAACCCTCCTTGTCATCCTCTCCCCAGGGACCAACACACACACCCACACCCACACGCACATGGCTAGAGTGTGGACTCTGTCTCCTCCCTCACTGCACCACACCCCAAACAGGCCACGGGCCCCATCCCAGGGCAGGAGGCTGAGGGGCCAGAGCCAGGCTCCAAGCCCACCCCTGCCGTCACCACGCCTCTGTGCAGGTCTCCAACAGCCCTAGGCCCTGTGTTTCAGCCGTGCTCACACACACACACACACACACACACACACACACACGTCCATGTGAAAAGCGGCACACACCTGGCCCACACTCCGCGCACACAAGGTCGGAGGCACCCGGCTCCGACGCGCCACGTGGGAGCCCCAGGGCCATGCACACGCCACACCCTCACTCATCAGCATGGAAGCCCACTGTGCAGGGGACGGTGGGCCAGGGAGGAGGAGCCCGGGGACACCGGGGGCCCGGGATAGGGCCGGGGGCAGCTCTGGGCACCTCGGGCCTCCACGAGGTCCGCACGGACCAGCCAGCCCCCCGGAGCACCCACGTCATGGATTCCCGGGGCTACCCCAGGTCCTGTGAGCTCGGCTACACAGCTGAGCCCCTCAGGGCTCCGGGCAGGCTGCAAATGCGTGTACACGTCACAGAGGTCCTCAGGCTGGCAGGAGTAAGACTGAGTGGGGACGGGGCTGGGGGACGGGCCGGGGGCCACGGGCCGTGCAGGGACAGCAGAGCCGCTGGGCGGTCTGGGCCAGGGCTGCGGGTGGGGACCCACAGAGAGCGGGTCCCTGCCACACCTGCAGCCCCGCGGGGCATCGGACCCCCGGCCACCAGGGCCGGATGAAGAGCGGGTGGGTTGGGCGGCTGGACTGGCCGGCCTGCCACTGCAGCCACCAGCAGGACGGCGGAGGCCAGGGCGTCATGATGCTCTCCTCTCCTCGGGGTGGGGGGCCAGGCCTGCCGTCCCCACCAGCCCGTGCGGAGGCTGCGCCGGGGCCGGCTGACCGGCCCGTGCCCGCAGAGTTGGAGCTCCAGGAGCTCTGTGCGGATGCCTCCGAGAGCACGGAGCTGGACGAGCTGTGGGCCAGCCTGCTGGTCTTCGTCATCCTCTTCCTGGTCAGCGTCAGCTATGGAGCCACCGCCAGCCTGTTCAAGGTGGGAGCCTGGAGGCCCGCGGCCAGGGCAGGGCAGGCCCGGAGGGAGGGAGCGCGCCCGAAGGAGCCGTCCTCACGCGCGTGCCCTGCCCCCAGGTGAGGTGGGTCCTGGCCACCGTCCTGCAGGAGAAGCCCCATGCCAGCCGAGACTACGCCAACGTCGTGCGGCCCGCAGACTAGGTCCGGGCACAGAGCAACGAGGCCCTGCTTTCCCCTCCCCGTGTCGCAGGCGGTCTGCTTGCCCGCCGTGGGAGGCGAGGCCACAGCCAACACACGCTGACCAGCACGCAGACACGCAGACGGCTCCAGCTCAGCTCCAAGGCCCCAGGCCCCACGGGCACCTGCCAATCACAGCCCCGACCCCAGCCCGCTCTGGGACAAGCCCCTCCCACGCAGCGACCTGAGCTGGGCACGGGTGCTGGCCCCTGGGCTCTCCCTGGTCCTGGGGGTCAGGGCTACTTCTGCTCTCACGGAACAGTCCCCAGAGCACAGGGAGGGGGAAGCCCATGGCCCGCCCACCACTCAGAGTCCAGAGCCAAACCGGGACTCACAGTCCAAGTCCAGTGCGGGACCTCGGCTCCCACACTGGCTCCCACCTCCACGGCACCGGGTCCAAGTGCCCTGCCCCTGCCCAGCCCCGGGCCCCTGCCCAGCCCTCCTGCCGGCCACTGGCAGCTCCCACCCTGCACAATGCCAAGACAGAGAAGAGCTGCTGGGGAGAAGCCACGGGACGGCTCGGGGCTGTGGCCAGGACTCCTGGGGTGGGAGGAGGGGTCTCCCAGCAGAAGGAGCTTCCCAGGGGTCCCGCCTCAGCCAGCAGCGCCCAACCCCATCCACCCTGGCCTCCCCTCTCGCTCCGAGCTTGGCAGCCCTGTTGCCTTCCTTTTGAGTCCCTCAGTAAAGTTCCTTTTTACAAATCCCATGCGCCCGAGCACGCTTTGGGAGAGGTATCCACCGACCTGGGGGGCTGGGGGGCGGGCCCCCCCAACGATGTGGACAAGCGTCCAGAGGGAAGGGAGCAGAAGGCCCAGGTGGCCAGCCGGCTGCTCCCTGCGACTGTCCCTTTGACACCCCCAGAGGCACCCAGCTCAGTCCCTTGCACCTGCTCTCCTGGTCTCCAGCCAAGACTCACCACCCTTTCCCACACCGACATGAAAGGCACGGTCTCCCCTGGACACACCCAAAGCAGCTACTTCCGTGGTCAGCGCAGGAGGCCATAGGAACACAGCTGCACAAGCACCAAGCCCAGAGCCACCATGGGCCTCCAGGGACCGCTGGTCGTCCCCCCAGCTGTCCACCCCCTGAGCACACACACACAGACCAAGCCTGGGCCCCCATCCCGCCAGCCAGCCTGGAGGTCCCCATGAGCTGAGCGAGACACGAAGCAAGAGCTGTCGGGGGCTGGCCACCGCCGTCCTCAAGAAGAGGCCTGAAGAGCCCGGAACGCAGGAGCCAAGGTGCGGGACAGATGGCCAGCTGGCCAGGCAGTGTTGGGCTTGAGGCTGCGCCCCTCTCAGAAGAAAGAGGTGGTTTCCCGGCCTGGAGACCCCGTCCCACTCGGGTCTCTGCAAAGTCCACTGGAAACGGGGAGACTATGTGAACACACGTGATGAGAGGCAGGATTCCCTCATCTACCAAGAGTGCTCAGGACCCAAGACAAGGAAAGACGTGAGCAGCCCGGGGCGCCCTCTGGGCCCTGTCTGGGGCGCGTGAACTGTAGGTACCACGGCTCAGGGCCCGTGGCCACACGTCCAGCGCACAAATCCCCAGTCCTCTGGACGGGAGATTCCACACGTGGGGACGGCCCTCTGGAGACAGGCTCCATCCCTGACGCTTGTCACACAGACTCAGAGGCGGACTCGGTCCCGGACCAGGGAGGGAAGTGAGCGAGGCTAGCGTGCAGGCTGACGGGGGTCGGACCTTGGCCGCTGGCCTCCCGCCCGGGGCACAACTCCCAGGACCCGGCAGCTCCGAGGCTCATTCCCAGACCTGGAGGGTTTGGTCTAAATAGAACATCAGGGAAGCAGGGGTGCGGGCTGAAAACAGGACGAGGCCACGGCACGGCCCCACCCGGCACTCATGCAGGGACACACGCCGTCTCAGGAAACCCACCCCCACACTGATCAAATAAAGGAGATTTTCAGCTTTAAGGCCATTCTGGAGCACCCAGCCAGGCTCTACTCTAACTGGGACCAGAGTCACAGGGATGTGACCAGACCTCAGAGCAGGGGCTCCATCTCTGCCCCCAGCACACTCTGCATGTCAGCTTTGGCTGTGGACAACCTGCAGGAAACATCCAGATAAGTCCTCACAACGTCGGAGCCATGCAGCCTCGCACAGACGCAACAAGAGATGATCTGGAGCTTTCTGGAATGTCCTTGGTCACGAAGATCTGTACCTCCGATGGGAGAAACCCTGCCCTAAATGCTGCTGCCAGGGCCAGCGCGGGTCCCAGGGCTGTCCTCACTGGGCCTCCAGGAAAATGCTTCTCCTTCTCCCTTACAGTTTTTAAAAGGGGGTGCATGCTAGAACATGCCCTGTATTCTCCCCACGGGGTCTAGGGCCCATGAGAGCACAGCAAGGGGGGAGGAAAGTACCACGGACCTGGAACCTGGATAACGCCCAAAACTACACATAGATAGATAGAGAGATAGCTAGATGGAGAGAGATGGTTAGATGGATGGACTGATGGATGGTTGGATAGACAGATGATAGATAGATACAAATAGAAGATAGATAATACGTGGATGGATGGAGAGATGATAGATAGATTATAGATAGATAGATAGATAGATAGATAGATAGATAGATAGATGATAGATAGATGATAGAAGTATAGATAGATGGATGGATGGATGGACAGATGATAGATACGTAGCTAAATGGATAGATAGATACATGTATATAGATAGATGATAGATAGATGATGATGATAGATATATGATTGATAGAAAGATGATAGATAGATACAAATAGAAGATAGATAATACGTGGATGGATTGAGAGATGATAAATAGATGATAGATAGATAGATAGATAGATAGATAGATAGATGATAGATAGATAGATGATAGATAGATGATAGATAGATAGATAGATAGATAGATAGATAGATAGATAGATAGATGATAGATAGATGATAGATAGATGATAGATAGATGATAGAAATAATGCAATTTTAAGGGAGTTTTGTTCATTTGGAGCTGACAAGACCCACACCTACCAGCAAGGTTCTCCGAACTCAGGCCTGGGTGCCTTCCTCCCATCTCCTGGACTGACGGTCCCCCAAGGGCAGAGCTGAGTGTCTTCCTTCTTCGACTGGTGCCCCAGGTCAGGAGACCTGGCCCGTGGACCCCAGCACAAGGAAAACAAGGGCTCCCTCACACCGGCCCTGAGAGCCAGAGGCCGTTGCACATGGCAGAATGCATTTCCCACAAGCCTGGGAGGCCAGTGTGTCTGTCACCGGTCAGGAGGGCCAGCGGGGTCCTGGCACAAGGGGAACACAGCCTGAGAGCAGGCCGCAGGGTGGACACTGCCAGGGATGCTGCCTTCACGGTCCCTCCCAGCAGGAAGGGGCTCCCTCCTCAGGGTCCCACAGACCCACTTGCTTTCCTTCTGTTATGAACCCAGCACAGTGGGCTCAATGCTGACCCCAAAAGCTATGTCCACTGCCTCATCCCTGCAACCTGTGAATGAGACCTCCTTTGCAAAAGGGTGTTTGCCGATGTGATTGACGTTAAGGACCTTCAGGTGAGATGGTCCAGCCCCTAAATCTGATGGTAGGTGTCCTTACCAGAGGCTGGGGAGGAGAGACACAGACAGAGGAGAAGCCCCATGAAGATGGAGACACGGGAGGGAAGAGTGGGTACAGAAGCCCAGAGGTGACCCTGACCCGTGGAAGGTGCTGGGTCACGTTGGGCACAGACCCTGACCCGTGGAAGGTGCTGGGTCACACCGGGCACGGACCCTGACCCATGGAAGGCACTGGGTCACGCTGGGCACGGACCCTGACCCGTGGAAGGTGCTGGGTCAATCTTAGAAGAATGCACGTCAGACCTCTTTCCTGAGTTCCAGCTGTTTCCACTCGTTGCCGCAGGCAGGTGGGCGATACGATGACGTCATATCTCAGCCCAAACGACACCTCGTCTGCCCTGTGTTCCAGGCTTCGTGTGCCCATGACGCATGGGAGTGTCTGGGCTGAGGAGCAGTGAGGCTGAGGGAGAAGGCGGCCCACCACGTCTGCCCAACCACTGGGTGCTGCCCAAGCTGATTCTCATTCCTCCTGGTCCCTGGGGCGGTGACTGCTTTGGGGGTCCTGAGTGTTTTGGAGCCTCAGAGGGTGCAGAGCCCAGGGACTCACAGGCGGGCTGCAAGGCCGAGCTCCAGGGGCAGTCACCTGCAACACAGACAGGTGTTCACAAGGGTGTGCGGGGGTGTCCCTCACGGTGATGCTGCGGGGATCCCAGGTTTATAATAGTACCCCAGAGTTCCCTTGAGCCAGGCCACAGGGTGTCTGCACCCCCCTGGGCTCCCTTCCCTGCATCCGTCTCCTCCTCTCCCATGACCAGGCCGCCCGAGTCCACAGGGAAGAAGCATGCTTGGCAGAGACCTCCATTCACCCTGAAGCTTGTCGCCACTCCCCTGGTGGTGTCCTTCCTGGGGGCAGACCATCGGCTCCCGGGCGTGCTTGAAGAAGTGAAGGATCAAATGGGCACAGACACCAGCTGGACCCACGCTGCCCCTGGGAGGGCAAGGCAGGGTCCGGGGGACAGTCAACATGGTGCGGCTCGGGCACTGGCGGGAGAGCCCTGGGCTAGAAGCATGGGGCACGGGGGGCCCCTCAGCTGCCCCGCCCCCCTGGGCTCCAGGCTCCCAGACACCGGTACTGCCCCCCACCCACCCCAGCTGCCGGAGAGCTGGCCGAGGAAGGGGAGCCACTGGTGACGGCCAGACTGGAGCGGTTCCTCACCCTCACATCCTCACCTGTGGCCATAAGGTCCACTGAGGCCTGCTGGCTCGCCAGGGGGTCACTCTGGGTAAACCGTGTCCCTCCAGGCCCCACCCCTGCCAGCCGCCTCTCCATCCCCTCCTCCTAGAGCGTCTCTACCCCAGTGTCCCTGAGCCCCTCGCAGTGTCCGCTTCAGCCTCTGCTTCCTTGCCTCTCGTCCCCAGCCGGTCGCATGGAGCCATGACCTCCACCGGGGCACCCGCCTTGAACCCACATGGCCTCAGACCAGAGCCAGGCTCCCGGGGGTCGCACAGGCCAGGCCACATACACCTGGCCCCGCCACAGCCAGACCACAGACCAGACATGACGTGGAGGCGAGCAGCCACCACTGGTGGGACAGGAAGTGGGCGAGTGACCCCATCTGTGGGCCAGACGCAGTCATGCAAACCCTCCCAGCCCACCCCTCACAGCCTCAGCCGGCCTACAGCAGCAAATACCCCAGAGCAGGGCGGGGGGCTGCTGAGACCACACAGCCAGCATGCGGCCTACAGGAGGCCGTGGTCTCCATCCTCACGCCAATCCTCTGGGGAGGCAGGCCGGTGGACGTGCAGCACTGGGCCACCAGGCAAAGGGAGGCAGGCCTGGCCTCTCAGAGGTAATGGACCCCCGGGCAGTCTCGAGCAGGTGGGTCCCAATGTGGTTCAGACCTTATCTCCTCAGTCAGACCATCTTGAACCCTGCTGGGCCCAAGAGGATGGAGAACAGGCACCACGTCAGAGCCGAGGAAGGAAGGAAGATTCGCTGGGAGGCCATAGACATCACAGAACAGAAAACTAGAATGAGCACAATTACGGCTACTGTGGGCTATGCTAGACTGGGCTGAGCTGGGCTGAGCTGGGCTAGACTGGGCTGAGCTGGGCTGAGCTGGGCTGAGCTGGGCTGAACTGGGCTGAACTGGGCTGAGCTGGGCTGAATTGGGCTGAGCTGGGCTGAATTGGGCTGGGCTGGGCTGAATTGGGTTGGGCTGGGCTGGGCTGAGCTGGGCTGAACTGGGCTGAGCTGGGCTGAATTGGGCTGGGCTGGGCTGAGCTGGGCTGAGCTGGGCTGAGCTGGGCTGAACTGGGCTGAGCTGGGCTGAACTGAGCTGAACTGGGCTGAGCTGGGCTGAGCTGGGCTGAGCTGGGCTGAACTGGGCTGAGCTGGGCTGAGCTGGGCTGAGCTGGGCTGAACTGGGCTGAGCTGAGCTGAGCTGGGCTGAGCTGGGCTGAACTGGGCTGAGCTGAGCTGAACTGGGCTGAGCTGAGCTGAGCTGAGCTGAACCGGGCTGAGCTGAGCTGAACTGGGCTGAGCTGAGCTGAGCTGAACTGGGCTGAGCTGGGCTGAACTGGGCTGAGCTGGGCTGAGCTGGGCTGAGCTGGGCTGAGCTGGGCTCAACTGTGCTGAGCTGAGTAGGGCTGAACTGGGCTGGGTTGAACTGGGCTGAGCTGAGCTGAACTGGGCTGAACTGGGCTGAGCTGGGCTGAACTGAGCTGAACTGGGCTGAGCTGGGCTGAACTGGGCTGAGCTGAGCTGAACTGGGCTGAGCTGAGCTGAGCTGAGCTGAACTGGGCTGAGCTGGGCTGAACTGGGCTGAGCTGGGCTGAATTGGGCTGGGCTGGGCTGAGCTGAGCTAAGCTGGGCTGAGCCAGGCTGAACTGAGCTGAACTGAGCTGAACTGGGCTGAGCTGGGCTGAACTGGGCTGAGCTGAGCTGAACTGGGCTGAGCTGAGCTGAGCTGAACCAGGCTGAGCTGAGCTGAACTGGGCTGAGCTGAGCTGAGCTGAACTGGGCTGAGCTGAGCTGAACTGGGCTGGGTTGAACTGGGCTGAGCTGAGCTGAACTGGGCTGGGCTGAACTGGGCTGAGCTGGCTGAACTGGGGAACTAGGCTGAGTTGGGCTGAACTAGGCTGAACTGGACTGGGCTGGGCTGGGCTGAGCTAACCTGGGCTGAGGTGGGCTGAACTGGGGAACTAGGCTGAGCTGGGCTGAACTAGGCTGAACTGGGCTGAGCTGGGCTGAACTAGGCTGAACTGGGCTGAGCTGAGCTGAACTGGGCTGAGCTGAGCTGAACTGGGCTGGGCTGGGCTGAACTAGGCTGAACTGGGCTGAGCTGAGCTGAACTGGGCTGAGCTGAGCTGAGCTGAGCTGAACTGGGCTGAGCTGGGCTGAACTGGGCTGAGCTGAGCTGAACTGGGCTGGGCTGGGCTGAACTAGGCTGAACTGGGCTGAGCTGAGCTGAACTGGGCTGAGCTGAGCTGAGCTGAGCTGAACTGGGCTGAGCTGGGCTGAACTGGGCTGAGCTGAGCTGAACTGGGCTGGGCTGAGCTGAGCTGAACTGGGCTGAGCTGAGCTGAACTGGGCTGAGCTGGGCTGAGCTGAGCTGGGCTGAGCTGAGCTGAACTGGGCTGAGCTGGGCTGAACTGGGCTGAGCTGGGCTGAGCTGGGCTGAGCTGGGCTCAACTGTGCTGAGCTGAGTAGGGCTGAACTGGGCTGGGCTGTACTGGGCTGAGCTCAGCTGAACTGGACTGAACTAGACTAGCTGGGCTGAACTGGGCTGAGCTGGGCTGAGCTGGGCAGTGCTGAGCTGGGGACTGGGGTGAGCTGACTGGCCTGAGCTAGGCTGAAACGAGCTGAGCTGGGGTGAACTGGGCTGGGCTGGGCTGGGCTGAGCTAACCTGAGCTGAGCTGAGCTGGGCTGAACTGGGGAACTAGGCTGAGCTGGACTGAACTAGGCTGAACTGGGCTGAGCTGGGCTGAACTAGGCTGAACTGGGCTGAGCTGGGCTGAACTAGGCTGAACTGGGCTGAGCTGAGTAGGGCTGAACTGGGCTGGGTTGAACTGGGCTGAACTCCGCTGAACTGGACTGAACTGGGCTGAGCTGGGCTGGGCTGGGCTGGGCTGAGCTAACCTGGGCTGAGCTGGGCTGAACTGGGGAACTAGGCTGAGCTGGGCTGAACTAGGCTGAACTGGGCTGAGCTGGGCTGAACTGGGCTGAGCTGGGCTGAGCTGGGCAGGGCTGAGCTGGGGACTGGGGTGAGCTGACTGGCCTGAGCTAGGCTGAAACGAGCTGAGCTGGGGTGAACTGGGCTGGGCTGGGCTGGACTGGGCTGAATTGGGCTCAGGTGGGCTGGGCTGGGGTGGGCGGCTGGGGTGAGCTGACTGGCCTGAGCTGGGCTGAAACGGGCTGAGCTGGGGTGAACTGGGCTGGGCTGGGCTGGGCTGAACTGGGCTGAATTGGGCTCAGGTGGGCTGGGCTGGGCTGGGCTGGGCTGGGCTGGGCAGCTAGGCTGAAATGGTCTGAGCTGGGCTTGGCTGGGCTGGGCTGTAGTGGGCTAGTGACCGAGGTGAATGGGAAGGGCAGGTTGGGTTTGTGACCCACCCCCGAGATCGAGTCTCCAGCCAGGCTGTTCCCTGTGTTCTAAGGGGTGCATGGGGGCATGCTACTTAGGCTGTACCCATGATGCTGTCTCTCCCCTCCCCTGTGCCCTGAAGGGAATTGGTCCTGTACACGTAGGTAGACGACACACTGTGTTTCTGGCTTTTCCATCAGGGACATCCTCTAACCGAGCTGGAATTGGGCCTCTGACCTCCAAAACCTCGTAGACCAGAGGTCAACTGTCGCTAACAGGGAAGCTGGGGGTGGGATTAGTGAGGGGTGAGTGGTTCAACCGGGAGCCTGACTGGGAAGTGGCAAGGGGGTCCCAGGAGGAGCGGGCTCTCTCCTCCCCTGTGCCACCCCCTGCACAGCCCAAGAGGCCGAGGCGCAGGCTCGCTTCAAGCTCTGTCCTGGCCTGTGCCCTCCCTCAGGGCCCACCTCTCATGAGCCCCAAAGCCCAGCAGAAAGTGTGTCTGTGCCCGCTGCACATGGGAAACTGAGGCCCCAGCAGCTCCTGCAGACTCAGCCAGTGCGTGGGAGGGCCACGTGCGCCCGGATCCTGTGTGGGAGTGGCTTGTGCCCGAGGCCTTCCCCGAGGAGCCTGTCCAGGTGGTCGTGCGAGAACCCTGAGGACCACGTTCAGAAACAGCACAGCTGGACTCAGGCATCTGGTTCTGACCCCAGCTTGGCACGTGAGCTGCGTGACCTTGGGGCACTCACTGGCCATCTCTGTGCAAGTCTCCTCCAGTGCACAGAAGAAACCAGCTCCGTGCCAGGCTTGTGAGGCTGCGTCAGGGGTCCGGGCCGCACTCGGGCCCCGGCCTCACAGAGCGTCCTGTGTTGCAGAGCCCAAAACCAGCCCCAGTGTCTTTCCGCTGGGCCTCTGCAGCGCTGCCGCAGCCGAGTACGTGGTCATCGCCTGCCTGGTGCAGGGGTTCTTCCCGCCGGAGCCCGTGAGCGTGACCTGGAGCCCCAGCAACGAGAATGCAACCGTCAGGAACTTCCCTCCCGTGAAGGCCGAGGCGGGGGCCTCGTACACCATGAGCAGCCAGCTGACCCTGCCGGCCAACCAGTGCCCTGACGACTCGGTCCTGAAGTGCCAAGTGCAGCACTCTTCCAACACCCTCCCACCTGTGTCTGTGCCCTGCAAAGGTCAGAGGGCAGGCTGGGGAGGGCGGCAGGGCCACCACCTTCTCTCTCTGACCGGCCACCTGGGACCGTCCCTGAGGGCGCTCCACTGGGACGAGGGTGGGCTGCCGAGATGGGGCCCCCAGGAAGGAGCTGCGGGTCGGAGGGCAGGCGGGCAGAGGGCCCCACTGATCTGCTCCAATCTCTCTCTCAGTTCCAGATCCGTGTCCGGTTGTTCCCCCCTGTAAGTGTCCCTCGTGCGACCAGCCCCGCCTGTCACTACGCCAGCCCGCACTCGAGGATCTGCTTCTGGGCTCCAACGCCAGCCTCACGTGCACACTGAGTGGCCTGAAAGACCCCACGGGAGCCTCCTTCACCTGGAAGCCCTCAGGCGGGAAGGACGCCATCCAGAGGAGCCCTGAGCAAGACTCCTGCGGCTGCTACAGCGTAACCAGTGTGCTGCCGGGCTGTGCGGAGCAGTGGAACCGTGGGGACACCTTCTCCTGCGCGGCCACCCACCCTGAGTCCAAGAGCTCATTAACTGCCACCATCAAGAAACCCACAGGTGAGCACAGACCCTGCCCGGAGCCACAAGTTTCTGAGGCGGCTCCTGAGGCCGCCTCCTCCCTCTCCCCCTGGGCTTGGGGGCTCCCACCCACAGCTCACAAAGGGAAACTGAGGCCCCGCCCAGATCCCTGACAGGCTCTCTGCCCTCCAGGAAACACCTTCCGGCCCCAGGTCCACCTGCTCCCGCCGCCGTCGGAGGAGCTGGCCCTCAACGAGCTGGTGTCCCTGACGTGCCTTGTGAGGGGCTTCAGCCCCGAGGACGTGCTGATCCGCTGGCTGCAGGGCACCCAGGAGCTGCCCCCAGAGAAGTACGTGACCTGGAAGCCCCTGAAGGAGCCCGGCCAGAGCGTCCCCACCTTCTCCGTGACCAGCGTGCTGCGGGTAGACGCCGAGGCCTGGAAGCAGGGAGACAAGTTCTCCTGCATGGTGGGCCATGAGGCCCTGTCCCTGTCCTTCACCCAGAAGACCATCGACCGCCTGGCGGGTAAACCCACCCACGTCAATGTGTCTGTGGTCATGGCAGAGGTGGATGGCGTCTGCTACTGAAACGCCCGCCCGCCCCTCCCTGAATAAACTCCATGTTCGCCCGGAGCAGCCCCGTGCTTCCATGAGGCCACTGTCTGTCCATACTCGGGGTCTGTGGCACACTGAGGCGGGGGGGGCCCGAGGAGGAAAGGGCATCTGCTTCCCCGACCCTTTTGGGCCTCACTCGCCTGGCCCAGCCTTCACACCGTGGGCTCGTGTGCGTGTGAGTGTGTGAGCATTAGTGTGAGCGCGTGGTCCATGGCAGGCAAGCCGCGAGCAAACTCTGGGATTGACCATCAGCGAGGGGCACAGCAGGGGGTCCTGAGAGCAGGGGCGCCAGCAAAGCCCTCCGTGGGCAGGGACGTGGTTGCTTGTATCTCAGAAAATGCCTCTAGGGGCAGCCATGAGGGACCCGAGGGAGGCAGGGGAGCAGGGGCCGGTGTCCCTGTCAGGGGTCATGGCAGGAATGGGGGGGAGGGCAGGATTCCAGGAGGGCCCACCCCGCCCTCGGTGGGTGCAGCGCACACAGTTGTGGGACGGCTCCACCGGTGCACTAGACAAGGGAGCCAGCCTGCTCCACACTGTTCTGCACACACGGTCTCCCCCATGCTCGTGCTCGCGTGCCCGCCAGGTGCAGGGAGTGCCCGGCCCAGACCCAGACCCAGCCCCAGCCAGATTGCCCAGGCCCTTCCCTGTGTGCCCCGCTGGGCACAGCTCAGGGCCCAATTCCACAGACCCCACCCAGGCAGCCCCTGCCCCCTGCCTGACCCCAGACTCAGGTCTCCCACCCCTCCCTGAGCCCAAGGATGGTCCAAACCATAGATGGGGAGACAGGCTGGGGAGAGGTCAGCAGACACAGCCCCCACCCAGGGCCCCTCTACAGCTCCTACTGGAGGCTTCTGGCAGAAAGGGAGGTTTGGGGAGACGGAGCATAGACGCAGAACCGTGGCCACCGTGGGGCAGCTGGCAGCACAGTCCCCACAAGGGGGCAGCGGGCCCTGCTCTTGTCTCAGACACCTTCCGGCTTCCCCAGGGGACCTGGCCTTCTGGCGTCCTCCCTCTGCTCCCAAGACCAAAGTGAGGTGGGGACCCCTACCCGCATGCCCACTGCTTGCCTCTCAAGGGTCCAGTCTCCACAGGACAATAGGGGAAGCAACAGGTAAATTGGGGGGAGTGCTGCCATAGAGAAGGTACTCCAGCCAGCAAGGGAGCCAGCACCTGGCCCATAGAAAGAGTATTCTAGAGAGATGGGGAGGGGAGGAAGGGTCCATAGATGGGTGGGCAGCACATGGACAGATCATAAGACACATAACAGATGGAAGCATGGATGGATGGATGGATGGATGAGTGGATGGATGGATGGATGGATGGATGGATGGATAGATGGATGGACGGGTGATACATGGATAGATGGACGGATGGATGGATGGGTGGATGGATGGATGGATGGATGGACGGATGGGTGGATAGATGGATGGACGGGTGATACATGGATAGATGGACAGATGGATGGATGGATGGATGGATGGATGGATGGACGGACAGATAGATGGGTGGACAGACGGACAGATGGGTGGATGGATGGATGGACGGATGGATGAATGGATGGACAGATGGACAAACAGATGGACGGATGGATGGATGATTGGATGTGTCAGCATATGACAAGTGGGTCCAAATCCCATTTAACATAGAAGGTCTGGGGCCTGGGATTCTGGAAACAGCCTGTGGCCTTCACCTGGGTCTCCCTCATGCTCCTTGTAGTTCATCAGCCACATTCCCTGGAAAGGCAGCATGCCCGTCCAGCCCTTGGCACACTGAACCCCAGTCGCAGATTTAGATGTCAACCTGGAGCACCCTCAGGGTCCATGTCTGGTCCTCTCTGACCACAGCCAGGGTCCAGACCAAGGCCAAGACAAGAGCAAGGGCTTGGTGAGGGCTGGCTGAGCATGTCCATGGGGCTGGGGCCCAGGAGTCCTTGGGCTTGGGCTCTATTTAGAGCAGCAAAGCCAGTGCCCAGGCCTCTCTCCCTAAGGTTCTGCCAGGACTCCTTTAAACATGGGCGTCCTTTGGGGATCTGTCATCTCATCCTCCCTGAGGCAGACTCAGACCTGAAAAATGGCACCCCCGTTGCCCCTGTCCCGACCCTGAGGGTGTGTGGGAGGGGAAGGCATTGGCTCGGCCCCCACCCACACAGGCATGGGTCTGGCAGACCCACAGTGTCTTGCAGATTGCCAGGAGCCACGTCCCTGGCTGGTGCTGGACCTGCCACAGGAGGACCTGGAGGAAGACACCCCAGGAGCCAGCCTGTGGCCCACCACCGTCACCCTGCTCACCCTCTTCCTACTGAGTCTCTTCTACAGTACAGCACTGACGGTGACAAGTGTGCGGGGCCCAGCCGACAGCAGAGAGGGCCCCCAGTACTGAGCAGAGGCCAGCCAGGCACAGGTAGGGGTGAGGAGGCAGACCCCTGGGCTGGCTGGGGCAGGGATTTCGGCCACCAGAGCATCTGCCTGCTCCCCACCCCTGGGCATCTGACTTTCCAAGGAGGTAGTCCCCCCTCGTAGACGCTGTGAATACAGGCAGTCCTGGGGGCAGAGCTGAAATGTCCCCCAGCAGGATCTGGGAGTTAGCAACCTTAGGGGCAGTCACTGCAGGGTTCAATCCATCTCCCCTGAGGCAGGCAGGGTTGGGGACAAGGCCCAGGAGCTCCCCTGGGCCCTGACCCCACTGTGTTTGCAGGGAGGAGTCCGGAGGAGCCTTCTGGAACCCCAGCTGGACGCCAGAGCTCAGCCCTGCTGAGAAGCTGCCCACCCACCCCACACACAGGCCCTGCTGGTGCAATAAAGTGATACCAAAGACAAAAGTTCTCAGAGTCTGAGTGAGAGGAAGGGAAAGGAGAGGGACAGAGGCTTGGGAGAGGGGAACACTGGCCTCATGGCCCAAAGGGAGGCCCCCTTCACCTAGAGCCCACCTGATCTGGTCTTGCATAAGGCACAGACACGGGACAAGAGCCATCCTTCACCAGGGATAGTATGAAGCAAGACCACTCCCAAGCACTGTACCTAGGACCCTGGTCCTGGTCACTGGGCCCTGATCCTGACCACTGAGCCCTGGTTCTGGTCACTGAGCCCTGGTCCTGACCACTGGGCCCTGTTCCTGGTAACTGAGCCCTGGTCCTGGTCACTGAGCCCTGGTCCTGATCACTGGGTTCTGATCCTGGTCACTGAGCCCTGGTCCTGATCACTGAGCCCTGGTCCTGACCACTGGGCCCTGGTCCTGGTCATTGTGAACCTGGTCCTGATCACTGAGCCCTGGTCCTGGTCACTGAGTGCTGGTCCTGGTCACTGAGCCCTGATCCTGACCACTGGGCCCTGATCCTGGTAGCCGAGCCCTGGTCCTGGTCACTGAGCCCTGGTCCTGGTCACTGAGCCCTGGTTCTGGTCATTGTGAACCTGGTCCTGATCACTGAGCCCTGGTCCTGGTCACTGAGCCCTGATCCTGACCACTGGGCCCTGATCCTGGTAGCTGAGCCCTGGTTCTGGTCACTGAGCCTTGGTCCTGGTCACTGAGCCCTGGTTCTGGTCATTGTGAACCTGGTCCTGATCACTGAGCCCTGGTCCTGGTCACTGAGCCCTGATCCTGACCACTGGGCCCTGATCCTGGTAGCTGAGCCCTGGTCCTGGTCACTGAGCCCTGGTCCTGGTAGCTGAGCCCTGATTCTGGTCGCTGAGCCCTGGTCCTGGTCACTAACCTCTGGTCCTGGTCACTGAGCCCTGATTCTGGTCACTGAACCCTGGTTCTGGTCACTGAGCCCTGATTCTGGTCACTGAACCCTGGTTCTGGTCACTGGGCCCTGGTTCTGGTCACTGAGACCTGATTCTGGTCACTGAACCCTGGTTCTGGTCACTGAAACCTGGTACTGATCACTGAGCTCTGGTCCTCATCACTGGGCCTTGGTTCTGATCACTGAGCTCTGGTCTTGGTCACTGAGCCCTGATTCTGGTCACTGAGCCCTGGTTCTGGTCACTGAGCCCTGATTCTGGTCACTGAACCCTGGTTCTGGTCACTGAAACCTGGTACTGATCACTGAGCTCTGGTCCTCATCACTGGGCCCTGGTTCTGGTCACTTAGCTCTGGTCCTGGTTACTGAGCCCTAGTCCTTGTGAATGAGCCCTGGTTCTTATCACTGGGCTCTGGTTCTGGTCACTGAGCTCTGGTCCTGGTTACTGAGCCCTAGTCCTCATGAATGAGCCCTGGTTCTTATCACTGGGCCTGGGCCTGGTCACTGAGCCCTGGTCCTGATCAATGGGTGCTGGTCTGATCACTGAGCCCTAGTCCTGATCAATGGGTGCTGGTCCCAGTCACTCTCCCCTGGTCCTGGTCACTAATCCCAATTCCTGGTCACTGAGCCCTTGTCCTAAAAACTGGGTCTTAGTGTTCAGTACAGGGTGTAGTCCTGACCCAATGCCCATTTATTCTGAATAGGAGCCCTTGTTCACGGCCTGCATCACACTTAGATCTGGAGTCCTGTCCCCATGCTTTGGGTCCTTAGTCCTGACCCTCATCAGAAGTGACCACATGAAGGAGAGGGAGCCTCCCGGGAGGCCCAAGACCCTCTTGGCCTGGGCACTGGATGGAGAATGAGGTGCTGACCCCCACGTCTGGTTTCACCATTTCCACGGCCCAGAGGGGCATATAGGTGCAGACTTGAGGAAAAGACAATCGGCCCAAGTCCAGGGCCCAGGGGGACATGAGCCAGACCCCCAGTTCATGAGAGTCACCCATACGGAGGTTGTTACCAGGGGAGAGGGCTCAGGTGCAGGGGTGGGGACAGGGGTAGAGGCGATGGTGTTTGCGTTCTCTTGTTTTTCTCTTTCTTCTCAGGCTTCACCTGCTGAACACCCAAAATAGCCTTGGGGAGGCTGAGTCATTGTGAGCGCGGCCTGGCCCAGGTGTCCCCACCCGAGACCGCTGTTCCCAGAATCAGACCCGAAAACCGAGACCTGGCCAGATGGGCCTGGGGCCTGGGCGGCGGGCTGGAGCCCAGAGGGCAATGTGGTGGCAGGAAGGTTCCCAAAGCCTGCAGAACGCCCCAGCCCCCACCTCACGTGGGCCCCCATCAGCCAGGGTCAGCCAGGGTCCGTCCACGGTCAGCTGGGATCACCTTGGATAGCCAACATCAGTCTGGGATCAGCCAGGGTGCACCAGGGTCAGGCCTTAGAGAGGCCAAGTTCAGCCAGAATTAGACGAAAGTCATCCTAGGTCGCCAGTGTCAGCAGGGTCCACCAGGGTCAGCCCAGGTTCAGCCAAGGTCGCGCTAGGATCTGGGCAGATCATTCTGACATCCACGGCATTCAGGCCAGGTCAGTGGGGCTCTCACAGCCACAGGACTCATCAGCATGCGGCCCCCACGGGCTGTGAGGTTTGTGCCCACAGAGCAGCCAGGTTGGCTGGGACCCTGGCATTACAGCCTGGCACTGACCTCTGCTGGTCCTGCACCCACGCACCCTTCCCTCTCTCCCACCAAGGGCAGATGGTGGGCACAGCACACAGCCTGGGCTGTGGACCAGGACAGGCACACTCTCCATGAGGCTCACGGCAAGACCCACATCCCACACCTGGGGACGCTGAGGGTCCAGGAAGGAAGGGAATGGGAGAGACAGAGACAGAAAGGGAGAGAGACGCAGAGATGGGAAAGGAGAAAGGACTGGAGAGCCACAAAGGAAAGGTCAAGGACCAGGACACACAGACAGAGGGGCAGGGCCGGGTACAGGCCCCGGGGCAAGCCCCTCCCGCAAGCACCAGCCCACCCATGTACACTCACACACCCGCGCCCTGCTATGCGTGCACTCACGGACGTGCCTCTGAACACACTGACCTCCTCACTCTCAAGCTCCCACACTCCTGTCCACACACGTGGGCATCCAGACACGCACATGCATACAGCCACACTCCCACCCACCCTCCAGCTCCAGGCCCTGGGGGCTCAGGGGGTCCCTCGCTCAGGCCTGGCCACTCCCTATAGGGCTGAGCAGCACACCCAGGTGTCTGGGGCCCAGCCTCACCACTCACGAGACCTGCACCCTCGTCCAGCCTTGGCGTCCCATCTGTGAGGTGGGCACATGCCCTCTGCGCAGGGAAGGCCCCCCCCCCCCCCGGCCAAACGGTGCAGGAGCTCGTGGGCAGAGGTCAGCCAGCAGCGGGGAGCAGCCGAGCAAGCCCTGGGACAGAGCCAGGGGGCTGTGTGCAGGTGGGGACAGAGCAGCTTGGGGACCCCAGTGCCCCTCGGGGGTCCGGCCCCCACGGCGCTGGGATGCCCACCCAGCCCCGTGCGCTCTGCATGGTCACTGCCGGCCTGAGCAGGCCCTGGAGCCTTGGGAAGAACCCCGCAGGCCTGCCTGAGTCCCCAGCAGGGGGCTGGGAAGAGGGGGCCCCCGAGGCAGGGGAGGCACTGGGACTCCAGCTGCGAGGCTCAGGCCTGGGGCCAGTGCAGGTTTCCCCACAAGGAGCTGACAGCCAGGGCCGTGGGCCTGCTGCCCTTCTGGCCGGTGCCTGGGGGACAACCAGAGAGCAGGACGACCACACAGCACAGCCTGAGGACAGGGATGGACGCTGGGAGGTCATCAGGCCAGAGGGACGGGGTGACTCCCAGAGTGCTGGGGGCCCTGGCAGGGCCATGTGTGGCGTCGGTGTCCGTGGGAGGGGTCCAGGAGCAGCCCAGAGTGGCCAGGCTGGGTGGGGAATGGGGGCAGAGGAGCAGTGAGGCGGGGGCCTCTGGGGGAGGCTGACCTTGCTGGCAGGGAGCTCAGGCCCAGAGGGGCTGCCACGTGGGGAATAGCCCTGGAGCGCGGGTGGGGGCAGGGGCATCGTGGGCAGCGGTTGGGGGTCCGGTGGACTGCAGGGGTGCAGGGCGGGGGCCAGACCGGGAGGGAGTGTGGAGGTCAGCGGGGGTTTGGACTGCTCAGAATGGGTGTTTCAGACGTGCCCCAAGAAGAGCAAGCTGGTGGTGGCGGGGGCAGGGGCGAGGGTCAGTGGCATGGATTGAGGTCACGGGGATGAGCGCCCAGCGCGGGAGTGTTCTCACGGGCACGGTGATGGCGGAGTGGGGCATGGGTGCCGCCTGCACTCCCCAAGGGGAGCGTGAGTCCTGTGCAGACCTGGGTGGACTTGTGCCGTCACCCTGTCCCGCACCTGACACCAGCGGGACGTGGTGTGTCAGCTCGGCTCCGTAGGAAGTAGAGCCTGCCCCAGCCCAGGTCCCACCACCTCGCATGTCAGAGTCCCTGCAGCCCCTCCTCTCCTCCTCCGCACCTTTGGAGGCCCATCCGAAAACCCTTGCTGAGGAGGGCGCGTGGCGGGGGGCTAAGGGTCAGGGCACGCCCGGGCTCACACCCTGCCCGCAGCCCCAGACGCCCCAGAGCTCACCTGCGAACCCTCCGCGTGTGCCTCTAAATCCCGGGGCCTTTGCAGGCAGCCAAGCTGTGCTGTGCTCACTGCTCCCAGTGGCGACCCCTGACTTCCCGGTGTCCCCCAGGCCCACTCACATTCCCCCTCCGTCCGGATGGAGTCCGGTGGCCGCCCCCCTCCCACCCACCACATGCACGTCGTGTCCCCTGTCCTTGGCGGTCCCACCCGGACCCTCGCCCTGGTCCCCTGTCCCTGCCCTGCCGTTCCGGGGGTGGGTCTGGGCACGGGGGCAGCCCCGGCTCCTTGGACCCTCCATCCCATGTGGTGAAACCCCAGCTCTCTCTGGAGCTCACGGAGCTGCAGGTTTGGGCATGGTGGCCACTGGCCATCGCTGCCCCGCCGTGCCCCAGACTGGCCCACCGGGTGGGTCGGCATCAGGAGACTCTAGAGTCCCCCGTCAGGACCACTGGCCTCGGACACTGTCACCAAGGGCCACACGACGCCTTGGGGCGTGACCCTGCTGTGACCCCATCCCTTGGCTGCCATGTGCAGCAGGGACCCGGGGTCCAGGCAGAGGCAGGGACACCCTTTCATTGAGGGTCGGGGGTGGGGTCTCCCACTTCATTCCCTCTCCGTGTGTTAGCCGGGAGCCCTCCAGAAGAAGTTCCCTCGTCTGCTTTCTAGCTGGTGGTTGTGGAGCCCAGATCCTTCTGGAAGGCGCGCTCTGAGCCGCTGGGATAAGGCTGCCTTCCCCCCACTCATGTTTTCACAACAAGGAATCAGGTCCCAAGTGTCAAGGGTTACTTTTGGAACATGAACGCCATGGTGCCCCCCTTCAAGCCAGCCCTCTGGCCTCCCTGCCTTCCCATCGCCCGCACTGGGCACGGCCCTGCGTCTGGACCAGCGACAACTGCTGCTGGGGGAGCCGCGCCGGCCGGGGTCCCACAGACCCGAGTGCTGAGGCGGTGCCTGAGGACCCCCACCTCCTCACACCCTCGCTGGTCAAGCGCCCCACCCTCACTCTGCCTGGGAGCCCCAGAGGGCAAGCCGGGGTCTCACGGCTGCTCCCTCTGACTGCCCTGCCCCCTGAGGGTGCCACATCCTGGCTGGCCACGGGCGTGCAGCGAGGCCACGGCTTAGCGTGGCCTGGTCCCAGCCCAAGTCGGCCTCTGAGGCCCTGGGCTGAGCCGGCACGGCTGTGCGGGGCTGGGGCTGCACCGTCAGGGTCTCCGGTCCCCACACCAGGCTCCGACACTGCGCCCACCCCTGCCACCCCACCCCCACCCAAGACAGGTGTCAGGGCTCCAGCCTCCGTGTCTCCCCGAGTTACTCATTTTGGGCAAAGTTGGCCCTGAAGGGGACATGCAAATGGCTGTTTGTTCCACACTGAAAAACATCTTTCTCACCCGCGGGGGCTGTTTCCAGAAATAGCTTGCACCCATCCCCACCTGCAGCCCCAGCCACCGCCCCACAGCACGGCCAGGTTAGCCCCGGCCTCAGGGTTCGGGGCAGCCCTCCACCCCTCCCAGCTGGCAGAGGCCCACCTTGGGTTACTGACACAGTGACTGCCCTGCAAATGGTGCCTTTAGTGAGTTAAGATGGTTCTCAGCGTGTCTCCTCTCTGTGACCAGGGTCCCCAGGGAGGCGCCCCGGAGGCCAGACTGGGGTGCTCCAAGCTCCAGTGTGGGTGGGGTGTAGAGGGAGCAAGAGGGTGTGCTGAGGACAAGCCCAGGGGCCCTGTGCCCCGTGCACCGGCCACCCCATCAGCTTGGTAGTCCTCACGCTACACACCAAGAGAGGGAGGCTCGGCAGGGCCACGGAGCTGGCCTGAGGTCACGTGGGGATGGGCACCAGGGCCCCCGAGCCTGTGGGCCCATGGGTGTCCACAGCACCTAGCCCGGGTCAGCCTGTTGTCCCTGCCTGGGCCTGTCCTCGTCCCCATCCCACCTGTCCACACCCTGCCTGCATCTGAACCTCTGGCTCTGCCTCTTCCTTGCCCATGTCTCTCTCTGTCTTCCCCTCTACCTCTCACCCCTTCTCTCTCTGCCTCTGTCTCTCTGTCTCTTTGTCTCTGCCTCTCTCTGTCTCTCTTTCCCTGTGTCCTTCTCTATATGTCTGTCTCTCCCTATCTGTGTCTTTCTGCTTCTGTCTCCCTCTTTCTCTGTCTCTTTCTATCTCTCTGTCTCTGTCTTTCTGTCTCTCTCTGCACATCTGTCTCTCTCCACTGGTGTCTCTTCATGTCTCAAACTGATGAGTGGGGGGAAGGCAGCCTTATCCCAGCGGCTCAGAGCGCGCCTTCCAGAAGGATCTGGGCTCCACAACCACCAGCTAGAAAGCAGACGAGGGAACTTCTTCTGGAGGGCTCCCGGCTAACACACAGAGAGGGAATGAAGTGGGAGACCCCACCCCCGACCCTCAATGAAAGGGTGTCCCTGCCTCTGCCTGGACCCCGGGTCCCTGCTGCACATGGCAGCCAAGGGATGGGGTCACAGCAGGGTCACGCCCCAAGGCGTCGTGTGGCCCTTGGTGACAGTGTCCGAGGCCAGTGGTCCTGACGGGGGACTCTAGAGTCTCCTGATGCCGACCCACCCGGTGGGCCAGTCTGGGGCACGGCGGGGCAGCGATGGCCAGTGGCCACCATGCCCAAACCTGCAGCTCCGTGAGCTCCAGAGAGAGCTGGGGTTTCACCACATGGGATGGAGGGTCCAAGGAGCCGGGGCTGCCCCCGTGCCCAGACCCACCCCCGGAACGGCAGGGCAGGGACAGGGGACCAGGGCGAGGGTCCGGGTGGGACCGCCAAGGACAGGGGACACGACGTGCATGTGGTGGGTGGGAGGGGGGCGGCCACCGGACTCCATCCGGACGGAGGGGGAATGTGAGTGGGCCTGGGGGACACCGGGAAGTCAGGGGTCGCCACTGGGAGCAGTGAGCACAGCACAGCTTGGCTGCCTGCAAAGGCCCCGGGATTTAGAGGCACACGCGGAGGGTTCGCAGGTGAGCTCTGGGGCGTCTGGGGCTGCGGGCAGGGTGTGAGCCCGGGCGTGCCCTGACCCTTAGCCCCCCGCCACGCGCCCTCCTCAGCAAGGGTTTTCGGATGGGCCTCCAAAGGTGCGGAGGAGGAGAGGAGGGGCTGCAGGGACTCTGACATGCGAGGTGGTGGGACCTGGGCTGGGGCAGGCTCTACTTCCTACGGAGCCGAGCTGACACACCACGTCCCGCTGGTGTCAGGTGCGGGACAGGGTGACGGCACAAGTCCACCCAGGTCTGCACAGGACTCACGCTCCCCTTGGGGAGTGCAGGCGGCACCCATGCCCCACTCCGCCATCACCGTGCCCGTGAGAACACTCCCGCGCTGGGCGCTCATCCCCGTGACCTCAATCCATGCCACTGACCCTCGCCCCTGCCCCCGCCACCACCAGCTTGCTCTTCTTGGGGCACGTCTGAAACACCCATTCTGAGCAGTCCAAACCCCCGCTGACCTCCACACTCCCTCCCGGTCTGGCCCCCGCCCTGCACCCCTGCAGTCCACCGGACCCCCAACCGCTGCCCACGATGCCCCTGCCCCCACCCGCGCTCCAGGGCTATTCCCCACGTGGCAGCCCCTCTGGGCCTGAGCTCCCTGCCAGCAAGGTCAGCCTCCCCCAGAGGCCCCCGCCTCACTGCTCCTCTGCCCCCATTCCCCACCCAGCCTGGCCACTCTGGGCTGCTCCTGGACCCCTCCCACGGACACCGACGCCACACATGGCCCTGCCAGGGCCCCCAGCACTCTGGGAGTCACCCCGTCCCTCTGGCCTGATGACCTCCCAGCGTCCATCCCTGTCCTCAGGCTGTGCTGTGTGGTCGTCCTGCTCTCTGGTTGTCCCCCAGGCACCGGCCAGAAGGGCAGCAGGCCCACGGCCCTGGCTGTCAGCTCCTTGTGGGGAAACCTGCACTGGCCCCAGGCCTGAGCCTCGCAGCTGGAGTCCCAGTGCCTCCCCTGCCTCGGGGGCCCCCTCTTCCCAGCCCCCTGCTGGGGACTCAGGCAGGCCTGCGGGGTTCTTCCCAAGGCTCCAGGGCCTGCTCAGGCCGGCAGTGACCATGCAGAGCGCACGGGGCTGGGTGGGCATCCCAGCGCCGTGGGGGCCGGACCCCCGAGGGGCACTGGGGTCCCCAAGCTGCTCTGTCCCCACCTGCACACAGCCCCCTGGCTCTGTCCCAGGGCTTGCTCGGCTGCTCCCCGCTGCTGGCTGACCTCTGCCCACGAGCTCCTGCACCGTTTGGCCGGGGGGGGGAGGCCTTCCCTGCACAGAGGGCATGTGCCCACCTCACAGATGGGACGCCAAGGCTGGACGAGGGTGCAGGTCTCGTGAGTGGTGAGGCTGGGCCCCAGACACCTGGGTGTGCTGCTCAGCCCTATAGGGAGTGGCCAGGCCTGAGCGAGGGACCCCCTGAGCCCCCAGGGCCTGGAGCTGGAGGGTGGGTGGGGGCTGAGTGTCTCTGCATGTTTCGTGTGGTGTGTACGGGGAGTGGGTTCCAAGTGTCCATCTCTGTGTAGGTCTGGGCCACCTGACCTGAGCCAGGCTCCCCCAGGAGGCTGAATCACAGGGCCCCCCACCCTACCCTTTCCACTCACCCTGCCCCCCAGGGCTCCACAGCTGACCGAGTGCCTCTGTCCCTGCCTGGCTATGGCCCTGACCACCAGCCCAGCCCTGTCACTGCCCACGGGGCTTGGGGGGCACAGGGAGAACCAGGACGACCCAGGGTTGTCCCGGAGGCAGTGTGGTGATGAGCCAGCCTGGAGAGTGAGAGGGGCGCCCACCGCCGGCTTGTGCACACACTCACTGCACACATCTTGCACACCCTCCACACCGCAAGCCCCTGTGTATATCTGTGCACACGCACGCATGCCCACGGGCCCTGCTCGCCCCACTCTCGGCACACACACTCGTGTGCTCACTGCACACTCGCGCTCACACGAGCAGCACTGTGGAGCTGAGCTCCGTCCCTGGGGCAGGAAGTCTGCCTGAGTGGGCACAGTGGCCCCCCTGGGTCTCCGTGGTCAGAGACGAGGTCAGAGCTGTGCGGCCACGGCAAGAGGCCAGCTCTTGTCACCCTCACCTCAAGGACACCCAGGAGGCCGGTGTAGCAAGTGTGTGCACATGCACGGGCTATGAGTGTGCAGCTGGGACCTGCCTGCCACTGAGGCTCACTTTCCTTCTGTCCCTCAGCCCAGGGACACAGTGCTTCTGGAAGGTTTTGGGTGGCAGGGCCCTGGGCCACACCCAGGACGGGCACCTTGGCCCCTAGGGCCTCCCCACCAAAGACACAACCCAGGCCTGGGCTCCACTTGCTGCCCAGAGTGGAGACACACACCCTGGGGCCTCACCAGGACCCTCACTGCCCTCCCCGTGGAGGCTGGATGCAGGACTCCCCTCCCCCCAGCCCAGTCTGAAAAACATGACCCCGTGGGCACTGGTGCGGCTCCCGACCACACCCTACATGGGCACAAACATACACTTGCAAATATTTCTAAAAACACCAAGGTCAGGAACCGCAGAGCAGGTGGGGGCCGGGATGGAAAGCCCCACTGGCCCCTGAGACTGAAACAGCCCGGCCAGAACCCTGCAGCATTTGCATTGGGGAGGCGGGGAGGCTGGTGCCAGCTGGCTGCTAGTTGGGACGATTCCTGACCACTGTCCCCCTGCCCTGGCCATCCCCCCAGGGGACCAGGTCCAGAGTGGCCAGGCCCCCGGGGTGCCTCCCAGAGGACTGTCTGCTGGAAGGGGCCTCCCTTTGCTGGGGGCGGGAGGGGACAAAGCCCCTGGCCCATAGCCAGTTTCCACCCACCCCTCAGCTCCAACCTGCACGGCCCCTCACAGTCCATCCTGCCCCCAACCTTTGTCCCCGCTGTGCCCAGAATACGGGCTGCCCCCTCCATGGCCAATGTGTGTGCCTTCAGGAGGCAGCCCCTTGCTGAGGGCACCCCTCCCACCCCGGCCCAGAGACCCTCAGGGCCTGCCCCAGCTGGCCACCCTGGATGCAGGCCTGCCCTTGCCCCAAGTGGGCTGTGGAGGCCCCGTGAGCTGCACACACAGAGCTGCCCCTGGTGCCAGCACCCCTGCCTGAGAGCCTTGGAGGACCGGCACGGGCATGACAACCGTGCTGAGGGACACCCTGCGGAGGCCCAGCTCCAGGACGTGGGCTCCCAGTGTCCTGACTGGGCGGGCCGGTCCCCACCTCGGCCACCTAGAACAGGGGTCTCTGCCTGCACCCACCTCCCCATCCAGGCCAGAACCCTCCACAGAAGACCTAAACTTGACCCAGGTCTCCAGGAGGGTGTCCAGCTGTGGCCTAGATGACGGGGGTCAGTGTGGTGGCCCTTCCACATAGTCTCCCACACACGTAGCCACACAGAATCACACAGCCACATGGACAGACACACAGACACACACACACACACACACAGGGCAGAGACACACTCTTAGAGACACACACACGCATATGTACACAGGCTTCCACACACAGAGGTGCCCACTGACCAGACACACGGACACAGACACACACAGACACCTCCCAGCCACTTGACCACACTCGGAGACACACTCAGTCACAGCCACGTGCACAAGCACACATGAACATACACTCAGACACACACAGGTACCAGAGGCTCACAGAGCGGCAGTCACATAGCCTGCCACGACCACGAGTCCTACAGGCTCCCACAAACACACCACAGTCACACAGGTGCACAGGCTCACAGTCACACACAGACACACAGACACACACAGGCTCACAGGGTCACACACAGTCCCACAGACACACGCAGCTCACACGGTAACACACGGACACACAGACACGCACAGGTTCACACGGTTACACACACACACAGGGGCTCACACAGTCACACACAGACACACAGACACACACAGGCTCACACGCTCACACACAGTCCCACAGACACACAGGCTCACACGCTCACACACAGACACACAGACACACACAGGCTCACAGGGTCACACACAGTCCCACAGACACACGCAGATCACACGGTAACACACAGACACACAGACACGCACAGGTTCACACGGTTACACACAGACACACAGGGGCTCACACAGTCACACACAGACACACAGACACACACAGGCTCACACGCTCACACACAGTCCCACAGACACACAGGCTCACACGCTCACACACAGACACACAGACACACGCAGGCTCACATGGTCACACACAGACACAGACACACAGGCTCACACAGTCACACACAGTCCCACCAACACACACAGTCTCATACACTCACACACAGACACACAGACACACACAGACTCACACGGTCACACACAGACACACAGACACACAGACACACACAGACTCACACAGTCACACACACACACACAGGCTCACACGGTCACACACAGTCCCACAGACACACACAGGCTCACACAGTCACACACAGTCCCACACAGACACACGCAGGCTCACACAGTCACACACAGTCCCACAGACACACACAGGCTCACATGGTCACACACAGACACACACAGGCTCTCACGGTCACACACAGACACACAGACACACACAGGTTCACACATGGTCACACACACACACAGGGGCTCACATGGTCACACAGAGTCCCACAGACACACGCAGGCTCACACGGTCACACACAGACACACAGACACACACAGGTTCACACACGGTCACACACACACAGGGGCTCACATGGTCACACACAGACACACAGACACACGCAGGCTCACATGGTCACACACAGACACACAGACACATGCAGGCTCACATGGTCACACACAGACACACAGACACACACAGGCTCACACACGGTCACACACACACAGGGGCTCACACGGTCACACACAGACACACACACGCACAGGCTCACACGGTCACACACAGACACACACAGGCTCACACGGTCACACACAGACACACACAGGCTCACACGGTCACACACAGACACACAGACACACGCAGGCTCACACGGTCACACACACACACACACACACACACACTCTCTCCAGAGACGCACATGCAGCTTGGGGTGGGTATAGCCATGGATTTCCTGAGGAGCCCGAGGGAGAAGCTGCTGAGCCCAGAGACCCCCAGGCCTGTTGTCCCACATCTTCCCGTTGGCTTCATTCTGGGAACACGGGCCCAGAGATGGACTTCCAGAACGGGACACACAGTGCCCCAACCCCACACCCAGAGCCCCTCAGACACACATCCACCAGCATGGGGTCCACACCCAGAGAGTTGGCGATGGCTCGGGCTGTGAACACATGTCCACCCTGCACACACAGAGCCCAGCTGGCTGGCCAGCAGCCCCTGAGACCCCAGCAGTCCCGAGGGGCCGAGCAGTTCCGGCTCACGGTCCAGCTGTCCTGAGTCAGTCTACTTCAGACCCTGAGTGTGTGTCTCCCCACAGCTAGGCTCTGCACTTCGCCATGGACCCACACTGACCCTTTCCCTGTAGGGCTCTCAGCCTGCAGCACCCCTGACTCCTATCTGCCACCCTGGGGATTGTTTCAGAACCCACAGCAGACCATGGCCTCCAGCACTCTTGGGGTGAATCCTGGCCAAGCCCTGCCCTCCTGCACAGCCACCCTCAGCCCCCTGGTTCCACACACCAGTGCTGGTGGGGTCTCTGAAGCAAGGTCTGTGCATGGAGCTGTGAGGGCCCCAGCCGAGGGCAGCAGGTGCAGGCATGATCACCACTGCCTCTGGTCCCCTCCTGCTGCCCTCCAGCCAGCCTGGACCCTGGTGCAGGAAGCTTCCTCGTCACCAGCCACCACTACCCAAGCAGAGGCCAAGCTCCCCCACGGTCACCTGTGCCCACAGGCTCCAGGGGACTGGAGGGGTACAAGGGCCCCTCAGAAATTGAAGCCATGAAGTCTTGGGTGCTTTGGGAGGATGGGGCTGCTCCAGCTGGGCCAGGGGTGGGTATGCGTCTTGGCTTGGGGCACCGTGCTGTGAGAATGGGACATTTCACAACAAAAAGGGACTTCTATTCTTTAAGATAAGAGAAAAGGAAGACAAGCCCATCCTGGGCAGAGCAGAAGCACGGGCTGCCAACCCGGGTCCCCTTCAGTGAGTTTGGCAGGCTGGGGCCAGGGGAGACTTCAAAGGGTCCCATGGGATGGCGGGTCACGGCACCGCCCAGAAAGCCCCACTCTCGGCTCTTTCCTCCCCACCAGTCCTTCCCCCATTGTCCCTTGGCTGATGGGAAGGAAGTTCTGGTGACCCTGGGAGTGGAGGGTGCCCCCCTCCAAAACCTCCTGCTTAGCCCCCGGCCCTGCTCCACCCAGGAGAGGGAGGGGATGCATATGACACAGGAGCCCTGGGACACCCCCAGGACTGGCTGGAGGAGGGACCGCCATCCTGAAACTGAATGGGGGCTGCTCACCTGGCCTCGCCTCAGGCTCTCCCTGCACGGTTAGAACACCGATGTTGTGTCATATTTCTCTGTGTTGAAAACACTAACTTCTTCTCAACATTTGCTGCAACATGGACGGCACTGGAGGAGATAATGCTAAGTGAAATAAGTCAAGCAGAGAAAGACAACTATCATGTGATTTCTCTCATTTATGGAACATAAGAAGTAGGAAGATCGGTAGGGGAAGAAAGGGATAAAGAAAGGGGGGGTAATCAGAAGGGGGAATGAACCATGAGAGACTATGGACTATGAGAAACAAACTGAGGGCCTCAGAAGGGAGGGGGTGGGGGAATGGGATAGGCTGGTGATGGGTAGTAAGGAGGGCACGCATTGCATGGTGCACTGGGTGTTATACGCAACTAATGAATCATCGAGCCTTACATCGGAAACCGGGGATGTACTGTATGGTGACTAACATAATATAATAAAAAATCATTAAAAGAAAAAAAAAGAAAAAAGAAAAGAAAACACTAACTTCTAACACTGCTCTCATAAAACTCTGACACCATATACCACAAGTTGCAGACATGTGCACCATTTGCGATCCAATGTCCTAAAGGGAAAGGAAGACAAGCCCCCAGGGGTGTCCTCACTGGGGAGCACACCTCCAGCCTTTTCCACGCATCCAGTGTGATACCTTTCCAAATATAATTAGACACAGGCAGTAGCATTGTGTCTCCACCAGGGTCTCTGGAACAGCCCCCTACTCCAACCCTAACACCCCATGGGCTCAGGACTCCCTCCCAGGGCCCTATCTGGGGAGAAGTCTGTTAAGCCTGGGGCCTAGGTCAGATCAGGTGGGGCCTGGTTGATTGACATGGGGCCTGGATCAGGTTAGCTTGGGGCAGAGGTCAGCTAAAGCTGGGGCCTAGGTCTGGTAGGCTAGGACCTGGGTCTGGTAAGCCTGGGACCTGGGTTTGGTAAGACTGGGGCCTGAGTCTGGTAAGATTGGGGCCTGGGTCTGATAAGATTGGGGACTGGATCTGGTTAGCCAGGGGCCTGGGTCTGGTAAGCCTGGGATCTGGGTCTGATAAGACTGGGACCTGAGTCTGGTAAGCCTGGGACCTGGGTCTCATAAGGCTGGGACATGGGTCTGGTAATTCTAGAGCCTGGGTCTGGTAAGCCTGGGGACTGGGTCTGGTAAGAATGGGGACTGAGTCTGGTAAGCCTGGGGCATGAGTCTGGTAAGGCTGGGACCTGGGTCTGGTAAGCCTGGGACCTGGGACTGGTAAGCTTGGAACCTGGGTCTGGTAAAATTAGGACCAGGGTCTGATAAGGCTGGGACTTGGGCCTGAAAAGTCTGGGGCAGAGGTCTTGTAAGGCTGGGACTTGGGTCTGGTAAGCCTAGAGCCTGGGTCTTGTAAGTCTGGAGCCTGGGTCTGGTAAGGCTGGGGCCTGAGTCTGGTAAGGCTGGGACCTAGTTTGGTAAGGTGGGGGCTGGACCAGGTGAGCCTGGGACAGAAGTCTGGTAAGCATGGGGAAAGGTCTGGTAAGGCTGGGACCTAGGACTAATAAGGCTGGGACTAGGTCTGGTAACGTTAGAACCTGGGTCTGGTAAGGCTGGAACCTGGGTCTGGTAAGATTGGGGCCTGGATCTGGTTAGCCTGGGGCCTGGGCCTGGTTAGCCTGGGGCCTGGGCCTGGTAAGCCTGGGACCTGGGTCTGGTAAGCCTGGGACCTGGGTCTCATAAGGCTGGGACATGGGTCTGGTAATTCTAGAGCCTGGGTCTGGTAAGGCTGGAGCCTGGGTCTGGTAAGACTGGGATCTGGGTCTGGTAAAGCTGGGGTCTGGGTCTGGTAAGACTGGGATCTGGTAAGATTGGGGACTGAGTCTGGTAAGATTGGGGCCTGGGTCTGATAAGATTGGGGCCTGTATCTGGTTAGCCTGGGGCCTGGGTCTGGTAAGCCTGGGATCTGTGTCTGGTAAGCCTGGGACCTTGGTCTGGTAAGATTGGGGACTGAGTCTGGTAAGCCTGGGGCCTGGGTCTTGTAAGTATGGAGCCTAGGTCTGGTAAGGCTGTGGCCTGGGTCTGGTAAGGCTGGGACCTGGGTCTGGTAAGGCTAGAACCCGGGTCCTGTAAACCTGGGACCTGCATCTGGTATGATTGGGGCCTAGGTCTGGTAAGCCTGGGATCTCATTGTGGTAAGCCTGGGAACTAGTTTAGTAAGGCTGGGGTCTAGATCTGGTAAACCTGGGAATTGGGGCTGGTAAGGCTGGGACCCGGGTCTGGTAAGGCTGGGACCTCGGTCTGGTAAGGCTAGGGCCTGAATCTGGTAAGAGTGGGGCCTGAGTCTGGTAGGGCTGAGGCCTCGGTCTGGTAAGGCTGGGACCTGGGTCTGATAAGGCTGGGGTCTGGGTCTGGTAAGGCTGGGATCTCATTCTGGTAAGCCTGGGACTTAGTTTAGTAAGGTTGGGGTCTAGATCTGGTAAACCTGGGAATTGGGTCTGGAAAGCCTGGGATCTAGGTCTGGTAAGGCTTCGGCCTGAATCTAGTAAGGGTGGGGCTTGGGTCTGGTAAGGCTGGGACCCGGGTCTGGTAAGTCTGGGACCCGGGTCTGATAAGTCTGGAGCCCGGGTCTGGTAAGGCTGGGACCTGGTCTGGTAAGACTGGGTCTGGGTCTGGTAAGGCTGGGACCTGGGTCTGGTAAGGCTGGGACCTGGGTCTGGTAAGACTGGGTCTGGGTCTGGTAAGGCTGGGTCTGGGTCTGGTAAGGCTGGGACCCGGGTCTGGTAAGACTGGGACCTGGTCTGGTAAGGCTGGGACCCGGGTCTGGTAAGACTGGGTCTGGGTCTGGTAAGGCTGGGACCTGGGTCTGGTAAGACTGGGTCTGGGTCTGGTAAGACTGGGACCTGGGTCTGGTAAGGCTGGGACCCGGGTCTGGTAAGACTGGGTCTGGGTCTGGTAAGGCTGGAACCTGGGTCTGGTAAGACTGGGTCTGGGTCTGGTAAGACTGGGTCTGGGTCTGGTAAGGCTGGGATCTGGGTCTGGTAAGGCTGGGGCCTGAGTCTGGTAAGACTGGGTCTGGGTCTGGTAAGGCTGGGGCCTGAGTCTGGTAAGACTGGGTCTGGGTCTGGTAAGGCTGGGGCCTGAGTCTGGTAAGACTGGGTCTGGGTCTGGTAAGGCTGGGGCCTGAGTCTGGTAAGACTGGGTCTGGGTCTGGTAAGGCTGGGGCCTGAGTCTGGTAAGACTGGGTCTGGGTCTGGTAAGGCTGGGGCCTGAGTCTGGTAAGACTGGGTCTGGGTCTGGTAAGGCTGGGGCCTGAGTCTGGTAAGACTGGGTCTGGGTCTGGTAAGGCTGGGGCCTGAGTCTGGTAAGACTGGGTCTGGGTCTGGTAAGGCTGGGGCCTGAGTCTGGTAAGACTGGGTCTGGGTCTGGTAAGGCTGGGACCTGGGTCTGGTAAGGCTGGGACCCGGGTCTGGTAAGACTGGGACCTGGTCTGGTAAGGCTGGGACCTGGGTCTGGTAAGGCTGGGACCTGGGTCTGGTAAGGCTGGGACCTGGGTCTGGTAAGGCTGGGACCTGGGTCTGGTAAGGCTGGGATCTGGGTCTGGTAAGGCTGGGAAATGGGTCTCTAAGGCTAGGGTCTGGGTCTGGTAAGGCTGGGGTCTCGGTCTGGTAAGGCTGGGACCTAGGACTTGTAAGGCTAGGACCTGGTTTGGTAAGGTGGGGCCTGGACCAGGTGAGCCTGGAGCAGAAGTCTGGTAAGCATGGGGCAAGGTCTGGTAAGGTTGAGACCTAGGACTAGTAAACCTGGTACCTGGGTCTTGTAAGATTGGGGCCTGGGGGTTGCCTGGGTGGCACCGCGGTTAAGCATCTGCCTTCGGCTCAGGGCGTGATCCCGGCGTTATGGGATCAAGCCCCACATCAGGCTCCTCCGCTATGAGCCTGCTTCTTCCTCTCCCACTCCCCCTGCTTGTGTTCCCTCTCTCGCTGGCTATCTCCATCTCTGTCGAATAAATAAATAAAATCTTTAAAAAAAAAAAAAAAAGTTTGGGGCCTGGGTCTGGTAAGCCGGGATCTCTTTCTGGTAAGCCTGGGACCTAGTTTAGTAAGGCTGGGTTCTAAATCTGGTAAACCTGGGGCCTGAGTCTGGTAAGACTGGGATCTGGGTCTGGTAAGGCTGGGGTGGGTCAGGTCAGCTGGGCTTTGGTTGGGGGACCTGGTGCCTGCGCTGGGGGACCTGGGGTCCCGGTCAGGTGAGCCTGGCACTGGCCTCAGTGCAGCCTCCCCTCTGTCCCACTCCCAGATGGCGCCCAGCACAGCAGTCCGGGAAGCTGGACCTCAGGCACCTGCGCGCGCCAAGCTCTGCTGCCCTCATGTGGCCATCAGCAGCACTGCATGCACGCTGCCAACCAGAGGTGTTCCCAGACCTGGCGCTACAGACCAGGGGGCAGGAGGCATAGACCAGGGACAGGGGGCATAGACCAGGGACAGGGGGCATAGACCAGGGGAAGCGGGCATAGACCAGGGGCAGGGGGCATAGACCAGGGACAGGGGTTAGACCAGGGGCAGGGGGCATAGACCAGGGGCAGGGGGCATACCCAGGGGCAGCGGGCATAGACCAGGGGCAGGGGGCATAGACCAGGGGGCGGGGGGCATAGACCAGGGGCAGGGAGCATAGACCAGGGGCCGGGGGGCATACCCAGGGGCAGCGGGCATAGACCAGGGGCAGGGGGCATAGAATAGGGGACACGGGGCAGGGGGCATAGACCAGGGGCCGGGGGCACAGACCAGGGGGCGGGGGGCATAGGCCAGGGTCGGGGAGCACAGACCAGGGGCAGGGGGCATAGGGGCTCAGCCCCAGGGAAGACCTGCAGTAGTATAGTCCATGGCCTCACACCTCCGAGTGTCCCAGGAGCTCAGAGGGCCAGGACAGGCCAAAGGGAAGACCGTGGCCCAACATCGGGCTCTGGGCACAGGCCGTGCGGGGGTCAGGCTGAGGCTGGGGCAGCCAGGGCTCAGTCCGCTCGGTCACCCGCCTGCGCGGCCAGGGCCCCATGCACAGCAGTCCGGGTCACCGCGGCCACACCGTGGGGTTCGGGCGCCCCCCGGTGGCCATCCTGCGCCACCGCACGTGCCCCTCGCCAGCCAGACAGGTCAGGGGGCTGCTGCGGCCACCGCCCACGCCCCGCAGAGCCGCCTACGCGAACCGGACAAAAGCGGACATTTCACACGACCAACGGTGTGCCCGAAGCCAGGAAGACGGCGCCCGAGAAAGCCCTGAAGCCCGAGCGGACAGCGGACCGGGAGGAGCCGCACCCGGACACGCAGCACGGCGCGGGGCGGGGCCCTGGACACGCCCAGGAGGGACGGTCACGTGGCGGGCGGGCCTGGCTGGGAGGCCAGGGGGCCACGGTGCACTGACCACAGTGTCCATCAGCCTAGTGACCCGGGCCCCAGCCGATGCGCCCCCGGGGCCAGGCTGGGAGCATGCGCGTCCCTTCTGGTCATGCCCGGGACGAGCCCAAAGCATAAAGTAGTTGCCGCGCCCGCCCTGCTGGAAGCAAATCCTGGAATACAAGATTCCTTGAGCGGGAGACACAGATCTTCCGGGCTGGGAATCCAAACAATTTGGGTGGGCGGCTGCGGGAGGGGGTGTGGTGCGCCCTGGAATTCACCTGTCCCGCTGCGCGTGCCGTTCTGCAGCGAGCCGCCGCTCGCTCGTCTCTGCTTCTTGGCAGGACTGACGCCCCTAATTCCCGCTGGGCTGTCGAGCGAGTGCTCCCCTCTGCGCTGCCCAAAGGGCACAGACCGCCCCGCCCTAGATGCCTGCCCCTGAGATGTTCCGACTGTGCGACGGTGTGGAAGCCTTACGCACTCGGAAAAGCACCCTTTGAACTGTGGGTGCGCTGTCTCCCCGGCACCTCAAGGTCACGACCGGGGCCGCCGGCTCAGTGCAGAGCGCGGGGTGGCGGCCCTCCGGTCAGCCGGTGGTCAGAGGGCCAGCAGGAGCGGCGAGGGCTGCGGGGCCCCAGGACTCACGGATGCGTCCCCTCCTAAGGGCAGGGTTTGTGCAGCCAGCCGTCAGACCCTTCGCTCTCCGGCCCCTCAAGCAGGCTAACCGCGCGGCAAGACGTTGCTGAGTTTGGGGCCGCGACCGTGCGTGATAATCCTGCTCCCCTTGCTTTAGGGCAGGTGACCAAGCGGACCGTACGGGGGCGCGCGGGGGCCTTCAGCGTGCGCTCACCAGGTGCAGGCTCCGAGTTAGAGCGTTTTGCTCAGCTGTGCGCTGTGAGCACTCTGAGCGCGTGGAAAGCGGGCTGTGATGCCCAGCAGGGTGAGTGTGGGGCACGCATCTCTGGTTTAGGACGTTTTCCGCGGACCATAGGCTTCCCGGGAGGTAACCTCACTGTCAGACCGTCTTTCCCGCAGAGCGCCCCTTGTGGCCGTCCTGCGTCACTGCATGCCCTACCGGGCGGGGCAGGTGGTGCGCGGAGACTGGTCCGGCCCCAGCTCCGCGGAGCAAGCCCCGCACAGGTACGCCTGCGTGCGTGTGCCTGCGTCTCTGCGTGTATTCACCCTGGCTCTGCCCAGTCCCGGGACAGTAATCAATAAATGGCATATATGTTTGTAAAGTGCCTGCAAAGTTTCTGAACTTTGAAATGATCTCAGTGTGCACGCGCGCACTGCCATTCCTCGGGGCCCGTTCTCGCAAATGGACTACGAGTGTGACCCCCTCTACGGGGGGCTCAAGGCGGCGTCCTTCCCCTGCTGTCTGCAGCGGAGAGCCGCCGACGCAACACCGCGCGCGGCCTGCTGTGTGAGCTGCCAGACTCCCAGCCGGAGACACTGGGGGTGGGAGGCCCCCAAGAGCCGGCCTGGGTTTCAGAGGACCCAGCCACCAGCAAGCACCCGCACTCGATGCCAGCGAAGCCTGAAGCCCTGTCCACACCCCTGAGACTGATGCGGGGCAGCGGCTCAGACAGGAGTCCGGGCCGCTGGTGATGCAGCGTCCAGAGCCCGCGTGTGTCACCAGAGGTCAGCCGGCGTCTCCACGGAAGACGCAGACGGTCCTCCTCTTCATGCACGTGCAAGGCGCTGTAATTGTCAGAGCCTTCGCAGCCGTACAAGCTATGACTCGGCACTACTGTTCTAGAACCAAGAGCGGCACTCTCAGCTCGAATTGTTGGCCCTCGGAAGGGCAAACCCCACAGCTGTGTGCAGATGTGCACAACTTGAGACCTGGATCCCTGGGGGCCCCAGAGCTCCTGACGCATAGGAGCTGGTTCCCTTCTGGGTCTGACCAACCAGACCCTCCCCTGGAGGCCCAAGCGGCCCCCACAGGCCCAGACTTCCTCCTCCTGCCCTCCTGGGACCCCCACCCTGAAGGGCCCAGCCCAGGACATGTGACCAGGAGTGGGGTCCCTCCACCCTGTTTACCAAGCACCAACGTCAGTGCCCAGGGGCCCAGCGTCCCCAGAGGTGTCCAACCACAGCCCTCAGGGTGCACACTGCTCAATGCAAGGCCAAGGGCCGTTGAGCTTGGCCTGACCAGGGCCAGAGCTGGGGGACCTGGGGCCTGGGTCAGGTCAGCTGGTGCCTGCGCTGGGGGACCTGGGGTCCTGGTCAGGTGGGCCTGGCACTGGCCTCAGTGCAGCCTCCCCTCTGTCCCACTCCCAGATGGCGCCCAGCACAGCAGTCCGGGAAGCTGGACCTCAGGCACCTGCGCGCGCCAAGCTCTGCTGCCGTCATGTGGCCATCAGCAGCACTGCATGCACGCTGCCAACCAGAGGTGTTCCCAGACCTGGGGCTACAGACCAGGGGGCAGGAGGCATAGACCAGGAGGCAGGAGCTACAGACCAGGGGGCAGTGGGCATAGACCAGGGGGCAGGGGGCACAGACCAGGGGCAGGAGGCATAGATCAGGGGGCAGCGGGCATAGATCGGGGGCAGGGGGCATAGATCAGGGGCAGGATGCATAGACCAGGGGCTGGAAGCATGGATCAGTGGGCAGGGGATAGACCAGGGGGCAGGAGGCAATGACCAGGGGCAGGGGGCACAGACCAGGGGGCAGTGGGCACAGACCAGGGGGCAGGGGGGCATAGACCAGGGGGCAGGGGGCACAGACCAGGGGGCAGGGGGGCATACCAGGGGGCAGGGGGCACAGACTAGGGGGCAGGGGGCACTGACCAGGGGCAGGAGGCACAGATCATAGACCAGGGGCAGGGGGCATAGACTAGGGGACACAGGGCAGGGGGCATAGACCAGGGGCAGGGGGCATACCCAGGGGCAGCGGGCATAGACCAGGGACAGGGGGCATAGACCAGGGGCAGGGGGCATAGATCAGGGTCAGCGGGCATAGACCAGGGGGCGGGGGGGCATAGACCAGGGGCAGGGAGCATAGACCAGGGGCAGGGGGCATACCCAGGGGCAGCGGGCATAGACCAGGGGCAGGGGGCATAGACCAGGGGCTGAGGGCATAGACCAGGGGCCAGGGGCACAGACCAGGGTCGGGGAGCATAGACCAGGGGCAGCGGGCTTAGACCAGGGGCAGGGGGCATAGGGGCTCAGCCCCAGGGAAGACCTGCAGTAGTACAGTCCATGGCCTCACACCTCCGAGTGTCCCAGGAGCTCAGAGGGCCAGGACAGGCCAAAGGGAAGACCGTGGCCCAACATCGGGCTCTGGGCACAGGCCGTGCGGGGGTCAGGCTGAGGCTGGGGCAGCCAGGGCTCAGTCCGCTCGGTCACCCGCCTGCGCGGCCAGGGCCCCATGCACAGCAGTCCGGGTCACCGCGGCCACACCGTGGGGTTCGGGCGCCCCCCGGTGGCCATCCTGCGCCACCGCACGTGCCCCTCGCCAGCCAGACAGGTCAGGGGGCTGCTGCGGCCACCGCCCACGCCCCGCAGAGCCGCCTACGCGAACCGGACAAAAGCGGACATTTCACACGACCAACGGTGTGCCCGAAGCCAGGAAGACGGCGCCCGAGAAAGCCCTGAAGCCCGAGCGGACAGCGGACCGGGAGGAGCCGCACCCGGACACGCAGCACGGCGCGGGGCGGGGCCCTGGACACGCCCAGGAGGGACGGTCACGTGGCGGGCGGGCCTGGCGGGGAGGCCAGGGGGCCACCGTGCACTGACCGCAGTGTCCGTTGCTGACTCACTACCACGCCCTGAGCTCTGTGCGTGCAGGTTACTGGGGTCACCAGATTGCACTCGTGCTGTCACTCATCACCCAGACTTGTACTGGGAAGGAACTCGCTAGGTCAGCTAAGACTTGTCCAACACGGTGGCACTTAAGGAACCATCACCATCGGGCAGCCGGTCGCCCGACACCAGTGAGAAACCGGGTCCAGTGGGCAGTTCAGCACATGCCCTAAACCTCAGGTGTGCTTACACAGAACTCCACCCAGCACGCACAGCGCCCCGCCACTAGCATTCTGCAGGGCACAGCTAAGATGCTGCCACGGACGCCAGGGCTGACGAACGCCAGGTCCACGGCCAGGGTTCCAGCTCAGGCGTGACCAGCATCAAGTCCATGTTCAGCTGAGCTCAGGGGATTGGTCTATGATGAGGGTCGGTCGGGCGACAAGCCACAGACTCACACGGTCACACACGGACACACAGACACACGCAGGCTCACACGCTCACACACAGACACACAGACACACGCAGGCTCACACGCTCACACACGGACACACAGACACACGCAGGCTCACACGCTCACACACGGACACACAGACACACGCAGGCTCACACGCTCACACACGGACGCACGCAGGCTCACACGCTCACACACGGACACACAGACACACGCAGGCTCACACACGGACACACAGACACACGCAGGCAGAAGCAACCAGGTGTATTCCTGCCCTGGGTCCGTGTCTGGCAGGGGTCTGCAGGATCAGCTCCACATGGCCCCTCTGGGGCCCAGGATGAGGAGGTCGCCCTTCCTCTGCGGACCCCCAAGCTCACAACATCGCAGGTCACAAGATGGCTGACAGCTTACACATCAGCCCAGATGTGACATACGCACCACTCTGTCCTCAGCCCTTTGGCCAGGCCTCGCTGCAACAGGGCAGCAGACGGGGGTCCGGCGACCACCGCGCAGACCAGAGTCAGGGTCTCACTGACAGGTGCACCTGTGGCCTGTGACTCACAGGCCAGCCTGGCAGAGATGAGGCTCTGGAGCCCCCTTGTGGCCAGCCTGAGCCATTGCATGATCTGCCTGCAGGTTGGGGCCCCGGGGCCCCTGAGCTGTGTGCAGGACAAGGTTCCCCCCCACCGTGCCCCCTGTCCCCCCTGGTCCAGCCCCAGCAAAGCATCCCCTAGTGGGGATGACGCCCCTGCTCTCCCCTGCATCGCACTGGCCACCCGCCTGCACGAGACGTGTCTCCCCCAGGCCCAGAGCTTCACCTCCCCGGGAGTGACAATCAGCACAACCTCAACGCCCAGAGGCGACGGGGGCGGGGCCTCAGGGGCGTTCTAGCCAAGCCTGGGGGACACACACACGCGTGTGCGGCTCAGGGCCCCAGGGCGGGCGGGAGGCCGGGGTGGGATCTGAGCGTGGGCTGGGCTCCTTGCTCACAGCCGCCTGGATGGGGCACCAACCGCTCACGCCGCTCTCCCGGGGAGGCATTTCCTGGAGCGAAGCCACCGTCCTCGGCTCTCTCCGCACTGCCCTCACGCCACTCCCAGTACCCTCCGTTGTCACCCACATTCATTAAAATAATAACGGTTCTCTTCCTTATCAAGTGTACGGTGAGGACTTGATTCGCAGCCAGCGTCCACTCACACCCCGTCTCGCCAAATGGAGGCTTCTGTCACTGTGAGCTTTCTTTTGCAGCCGCCGTGACTGCCCAGTGCGACCTTCCTGGGCAAATCTTGCAGCACTGAGTTCCGGGAAGACACTGTGGCCTCCCTGCCGAGGCCTGGCGGAACAAGCGTTCCTGTATGCGGACTTAACACTCCGTCGGTCAGTCGATGCGTTTACCGTTTCATGCTCGATATTCCTTTGCGACGTAATAAAAGGTTGAAAGTTTGTTTTCTGAGACTCCCAGTAGGGCCTAAAGGCTTGACCGTGTGCGTCACTCGTGCTCTCTCCCAAACGGCATGCCGTAAGAACCCTGGCAAGACGGCCACCGACTCGGCTGTGGCTTCCAGACACAGGCGCTCCACCCGGAGCACAGCGTTTGAGGCAGAGGGTGGGACCCGTCTGCTGTGCGAACTCCAGGGGAAGCCAAGCTGGTGGGCAGAGCTCAGGCAGAGGCCGAAGCCGGGGAAACCGGGACCGCCGCAAACGCTCACCGTAACAAAGGGACCTGGAGCTGAACCCGTGAGGAGCTCACAGCAAACCACACAGAGCACGACACCCGCGATCTCACGGGAGCTTTCTGCCCAAAACCAAGACCCGTCCTTCAGACAGCAGAACTGGCACCGATGGCATTCGGAACCTCACCGCCGCTCGATTCCTGGCACAGAGACATCAGGCCCAACGGGGGAGAGAAGCAGAGCTGCGCACAGCACGGCACATCCGAGACCACGGCAGACACATTCCCCACGAAGACTCAAGACTCAGACTCACCGGAGAGTTTCCGACAGCAACACGGATGACAAAAATACCATGTCTGAGAGCATGGCGGGGCCGCGGGCTCCATGCACGATGCCGGGTGTCCCTTGACACAGCACTCTTGGGAAGCCACGTGGCATTGCTTCGGGACGGGTACCATCCCCTTACCTGCGTCCTGGCAGACAGACTGACGGACTGCTGGACGTGTGCCACCAAGAAAGCTCGCCCGCAGGAGGGCTGTTCACCGTTGCAGTGCCCAGCGCTGCTGACACCGGCAAAACCACAGGCAGATCCATGGCCGGCCCCGGGGACAGAGTGGACCAGAGGAGAATGAGCATGCCCTGGAATTAACCCAGACACCAGGCAACACGGGCACATCTTCGTAAAACACGGACGGAAGAGATGAGTCACAGAAGGACACAGAGAGCACGACACCCTTTCCAGGAAGCCAGAAGCAGCTGGCACCAAGGCCAGCTCGCGAGGATGCTTATGGATTCGGTCTGTGCGGAAGGAGGCTCCTGGCCTCGGGGTGAACAAGGCTCGCTCCATGCAGTTATTATCGAGACTCATGCGGGGCGGGGGTGTCTCCAGAGGCACAGATGCTCTCCCTCCGGAACTCTCAAGGCCAGGCGAGGGCGGGGCGGAGCTGCTGGAACCCCCACACTCTCCCACCGAGACCGTAAATGAGGACAAAGATTTTGGAGGGAAAAAACTAAAAACTGGGGTCAAATTCTGAGGTGTTGCTCCTTTGCAGACCAGTAAGTGCCCCCCACCCAGAAGCAGAATGTCACCTGGACCCCTGGGCACCCCGCAGCTCAATGTGCCCACGTGTCCACGTTCAGGACAGTGGGGTGAAAGCCACGGGCCTCTCCCCAACTTCCGAGAGCCACGCAGACATCCCACCAGGGTCCCTTTCAAGGTGAACCGTGGGAGCAGGCCTCGCACAGAGGAGTGTGTCCTTGCCAGGCTGGGGGGGACAGCAGCCTGGACAGCCTGCCAGACTCGCATGCGAGAGGTGTGTGAATGTGCACGTCACTGAGCAACCACCATCCCAGGGGACATGGACGAGGCCACAGTCAGTGGGAGGCTAGTGCACCTTTCCCAGTGACTGACAGACAGAGCCGTGATCACTGGAGAGGATGGAGAGGGTCCCACACTGACCACGGGGCTGAGGAGAGACGCAGGGGTGACCACGGGGCATCCACAGCAATGCCCGACTCACAGCCCAGCAGGCATCACCCGCGCCGACCTTCCTCCAGCACCCAGTCTTCCCTCTGGTGTGCCGTCCGCGCGTGGGCTGCCAACCCCACGGTCCTCCCTCCGCACCTGTGCAGCTTACTCGTACGTGTCAGGGCCCCGGGGTGTGAGGATGGCGCGTCAGACAGGGTGCCTCCACGAGCGATGGGCACCACGTCCGTGGACAGCGTGAAGCAGGCAGCCCTCCCAGCACGGGCAGCCCCGCCCAACCCAGCACCAGGAAGGGCTAGAAGGCTCTGAGAAGGGAGGACTCCGTGCTGGAGCTGGGACCCCCGTCTTCTGCCCTCGGACAGACACTGGGGCCCTTGGTCCCTAGACCTTCGGGCTTGGACTGAGTTGGACCCCACCTGGCAGACTCGGCAGGGGCGGGGGGATGTCCCAGAGCCCAGGTCCTCATCACATCTCTTTCTGTGTGTCTCCATCTGTCCCAGTGGCTGTGTCTCCGCCTAACGCTGACTGAGGCCCACCTCCGGAGCCCCTGCCCCTCCGCTCTCAGCGTCCGGCGCAGCCCTCCCTGCAGCCAGCTCCCAGAAGGGATCCTTCTGAACGCGGCTGCTCACGCATCAGAGCCCCCAGCCCAGGCTGACCCCCTCGCGCAGTACTCTGGTCGGGCTGTGTCTTCTTAGTCTCGCTGGTTAGACGCAGTGACCTTGCCAAGACTGGCAAGGTGACCACAGTGTCCTTCGTCCTTGGCCTGGGGCCACCAGCCCCGCCCCCTCCCCCGCCACGGGAGGCAGAAGACACGGGGCCATCCTGAGCTGGACAGGGGTGCTGGCGGCTTTTCTTCCCGTGCCGTCGGCGAGTGGAGCGCTAGTACCGGCCGCACAAAATGAACCTGATGGTGTGAGGTGTCAGGTGTCACTTAACACGAGTGGGTTCAATTTTGCTAAATTGTTCTACTGTTATGAGGCCGTTTTGCTACAGAAAGTGTGAATGTGCTTTGGGTGGAATGTGGAGAGTCGGACGTTCATGTTTTCTGTTTCCGAGTGACCCCACAGGCAGGTGAAGGTGGGCCTGCCCCCCAGCCCAGGGGAGGACGGGGCTCGGAGGTGGGTGGGGCTCCAGCCAGGGACACCCCAGGACCGCCCAGAGGCCCAGCAGCAGTTCCAGTCTTGCTGTTGGGAGCACTCGGGAAGGGGCGTGATTCACACGGTGGGCGACCTGCACAGCGAGGGGCCCTTTGGGGGCTTCCCTGCATATTTCTTCGTCTGGGGACTTGGACGTGTGCTGGCATCACGCGGAAAGTCTCAGCAATGGAACCGGGGATGAGTACGGCTTTGACCCGGTCAAAGGCAGTGCGCGCACGCCCGGCCTCTGCGGGGGAGCTGGGCCCCCGGGCCAACACCTCGGATGCCACCGAGACATCAAAGGGAGGGTGCCACACCCACCGGGCCCTCCCCGCGCCCCCCCACGGGCCATGGGCAGAGGGACCGGGTGGCAAGCTGGAGCTCCTGCTGCGCCGTAATGAAGTCCCCTGTCTCGGACCCGGGGAGCCGGCCAGTCACGGCCTCCAGGCCCCACAGCCAGCCCTCAGTGGAGGGGCCGTCACGGGAGCCAGAGCTGGACCGTGGGGCCCAAGGGAACCAGAGAAAGATTTTCCTACCAACAGGAGGGGCCTCAGCCCTCTTCTTCCTGCATTTGGACGTTGTTCTTGAGAAGATGTCTGCATGGTGCTGTGTGGACCTTGGGACGACCCAGGGAGACATCGCCAACCCTCCAAAACGCGAAGTAGTCAGACAGAGCCCGCTGCTGCCTGACGTGGCCAACCTGCTGCAGACACCCTGGGAGGGCTGGTCGCAAACTCCGAACAAGGTGACCGATGTCCTCAGGGCCACAGTCTGACCTTCCCACCTGAAGCAAGCTAAGCCCGAGCTCTCGTTGGAGGTTATCAGGCTGGGGCCTTCTCAGAGCGGGACCAGTGGCCCTGACGTCCCAGGTGACCGCAGAGCTAGGGCTGGAGCAGCACGGTGAGCAGCGAGGCCCCGCTGGGGACCTCACGTGTCCAGGCACGACACCTCTGGTGGGCTCAGGACGGCACCTCAGATCCTGCTGGGGCCAGCTCCCCAGGCAGCTGGAACTGGGGGTCTCTCTGGCCAGGACAGCCCACGCTGGGAGGAGGGCATCCCCAGTCTGGGGCATGGGCGCAGATCGCAGTCCAGCCGTTACCATATCGGGGTTTTCTCCTAGGACCCTCCATGGACTCTCCCGTTGGCAGAGGGTGGGGAAGGGCGGGGCATCTGACCTGGCCCGGCAGGAAGGGGCTGCAAGACAGGCAGGCTAGACCCATGGGAGGGGCACGGCTCCCAGAAACACCCCCTCTCTGGACCTCACTGCCCAGGTCCTCCCCTCTGCCCCCCTGCTGCCCCTCCCCACGGAGCTGGCCTCACCCCTCTTCATTCTCCTTCCCACTCCTACCTGAGCAGCCCAGACCAGCCGCCACCCAAAATCCATGGATGCAGTTTTATCAAGTCGCCAGTGGTCTCCCGGGGGCCCATGGACGTCAGTCCACCCCACATCCCCCGGCCCACCTCTCAGTCCCTGCCCTGCTGGCCCAGAGCCCATCACCCTCACTGCAGCCCCTACACCGTCTGAGGAAGGCTTCCCCGCTCTTCCCAGACCCGACCTCTCCCTCCAAGAGTGTCCCGCAGGGTCTGGCCGCCCCCCAAGTCCGCCCCCCACCTACACAGGGACAGCCTCTGCCTGGGCTCAGCACCAGGACCAGCACAGGGCTGGTCAGTTCAGCCACTGCAGAACTGCATCAGGACCTGGGAGCTCACCAGCAAGAGGACGAGGGGCAAGGGACCAGGGGCTGGCTTCTCTGCCACGTCTGGCCACGCAGGCCACCTCAGGAAGCCAGAGAAGGGCAGGCTGGAACTCGGCCGTCCGCATCTTGTTGCCAAGGCAGACCCCAGAGAACAGACACCTCAGGCCACAAGCCTTCCAAACGCCCCCGGTTCCCAGACCTGCTGCAGCCAGAGCCCAGCTCTGTCATGAAAACAGTGGACGCCGGCCACAGGCCTCACTGCAGCCAGGGGCCCCTCGCATCCTCCACATCTGTCCAGATGCCCTCAGAGACCATCGGAAGGGCACATAGGAAACCAAGTCAGGATGGGGTGGGGACAGTGTCCTCGGCACTCAATGGCCTGGGGAGGCCAACGGAGGCAGAGATGGGAGGCAGTGACCAGTGCTGAGGGTTTACTTGGGAGTCTGACCAGTTCTCACTTCTGACACTGGACGCGGGGGCCTCACAGCAAAGCTGACCCCCCAAAATGTTCCCCAACCCAAGGGCCAGCAGGGGCTCCTCTGAGAACAGGCTTCCAGGGTAAGAGTCAAAACAGGCCACGGGGAGAGGGTGGCAGGAGCCTAGACTTGTCAGCCCCCCACGCACCCCTCACAGCATCCCTGTTTCCACAGACTCACCAAGGACACACCACAGAGACCGGAGGGGACAGGATGGGCAACACTGAAGCTCACCCACTGCCCCCACCCCAGACCACACACTCCCAAGACTGCACCCACACCCTGCCCCACTACCCCCTGCCCCACTCGCAGGCTGGACCCCTTGCAGCCCCTCACGCTCTCCGGGCCTCGCCTGTGGCCTTTGCCGGGCAACTCCCCACTAGCACCTCCTCTGCACCACCTCCTCCTCCCCCTTCCCTCCCCCCCTCTACTTGCCAACACAGGAGGACAGAGCACCCCTGCTCCACAGCTGGGCTCCCCAGGCTCAGAGAGACACTGCCGAGGTTGTGGTCAGAGCGCGGGGCCGAGCGGTCACGTTGGAAGACAAGAGCAGTGTTGTAGCCGTGAGTAGTCCCTGCGTATCTGAGGACAGGGACTGTCCTCAAGCTGGGGGAGGCCAGACATTAGGGGAGCGGGGACCCACACCCTGCCAAGGGGGCCCAGCGACCAGCCAGCCAAGCCCTGACCAGCGGCTGGCGGAAGGGAGCTCGGACAGGACCCTGCTCTGCGCCCACTCCTCTGAACCCTTCTGGGAGCTGTGGGTTCTAGACACAGTCAGGCAACGGGGTGGTGGGCGTTGTCCCCCAGCAGGGACGCGAATGCATGAGCGCAGGCCTAGCCTCACGGTGCCATCAGCCAGGAATCTCACAAGGCGTCCTCAAACAGCCACGTCGACAGCCTGCTAACCCTGAGGCAAAGAGCCCCTTCCCCAAACGCTATGGAGACTGTCCCTGGCCGGGTGGGTGCCCAGGGCCACATCACAAGGGCTTGGTGCCAGGCAGAGGCAGGTCAGACAGCCTGAGGCGTCCCCTCTGCCCCACCAGGGCACCAAGCTACTGGGGCCACGCTGCTGTGGGCTCCATGGGTATCTGTCCCCACCAGGCCCAGGTGAGGTGGGGCCAGGCTCCGTGCTCCTGGCCTCAGCCTACGAGGTCCACCTGGGAGCAAAGCCGGCACCTGGTCCCACACCGCGCCCCCCCCCATCCCACCTCCACCTCCCACCCCACCTCCCACCCCTGACGCTGAGGAGAGAACCCGGGGCTCGGGTCAATTCTGGCCCTCAGGTGTGCACGCGCTTACGTGGTTAAGATACCCCAGGAAGCCCAGAGTCCGCGTTCTGGCACCTGTGCGGGTGGGGACGGTGAACTGGGACAGGGTCTCTGTGACAGCGCAGCAATGGTCGCGCAGCCAGGAGCTGGCCCAGACCCCTCGCCGCTGCCGCCCCCCCCCCCACGTCCCCCTCCCACCCAGTCCGGCTGTCAGAAACAGGCTCAGGAAACACGCAGGGCACGGCGGCTTTGGATACAAAACTGTAAACACGAGTCTTTAAAATGAGAGGCCTCCTTGGCCCCAAACTCTGAGCCAGAGGCCCCCACCAAGGGACCCCGAGGGACGGGACCTCCGCCCGCTCTGTTCTCCCTTCCCCCCACCAGGCCCCCACAGGAGGGGTGCGCCCAGGCCAAGCACACACGGGCCCACGCACTGGGGCGGCCGCGCGCTGGGGGAGCGGGGCTGCGAGTCCACGGTCCGAGGGATTCCTGAGATGAAGAAGTGGCCGCGGCCCCCGGGCCCTGTGGGGAGCCCGCCCCCACTCCATCCCATGCAAGCCTCGCGGGCACTGTCACGTGCCCAGGGCGTCACGCGTGGGCGAGGGCCCGTGGGGGCGGCCGGGCGGGCAGTGCAGCGGCGGGGGCGGTGGCACGGAGTTGCGCTGCGGGGGCGGCGGCTGCAGCTCCAGCGCCAGCGCAGGCGGCGGGAAGTCGCGCACCTGGCGGCGGTACTCGAGGAACGTGCAGGCCTTGGTGGCCAGCGCCACCACGTTCTTGCCCACGAAGATGGCCGAGACGCGGCTGTCGCGGAAGAGCGCCATGTTGGCGGCCCGCGCCAGCACAGCCACCACGTTGACGGTGGCGAGGCTGAGCACGGGGTAGAGCATCATCTTCTGCGGCGCGATGTGCTCGCCCTGCATGCTGACCTCGCTGAGCGCCACGCACGGCAGCACCAGCAGCAGCATGTAGCAGTAGAAGAAAGTGAGGCCCTCGGCCCACAGCGGCAGCCCGGTGCGCGGCGGCTCCCACAGATTGGCCTGCATGTCCAGCAGGTCCAGGAGGTCCAGCGCCACCCAGAAGAGGCGGCCGCGCAGGTCCTCGCGCTTGCGGAACGTGCGCACGTACTCCATGCGGTCGAGCGCCACGAGCAGCAGGAAGAGCCCGGGCACGCACACCGACAGCAGCAACGTCAGCGCCTTGCGCGCCACCGGGTCGGCCGCGCCTCGCCGAGCCGCCTTGTAGTTCTGGAAAATGAAGTAGAGTTTGATCTCCAGCACGAAGATGTAGAGGAACCAAAGGATCATGGCGTAGCCGCGTTTGGCGGTGCGCACCTCGGCGCCCACCCACACGGCCACGTAGCGCAGCACCAGCAGGAAGCACACGTCGCCCACCAGCACGATGATGCACACACCGATCTTGCGCGGGCCCTGGTTCTGCTCCACCAGGTACGCGTCCATGACCGCCATGCTGCCCATGATCACCAGCGTGGTCAGGCACACGTGGCGCCGGTCCGGGGGCGGCAGCACCATGGTCGGCCGCCGGGACCCCGGCCTGGGCTCACCTGGCCCCCACGCGAGGCGGGACGAGGCCCTGCGGCGGCGGCGCTCAGCCCGCGGGCATGGCGCGACGTGGCCTGTCCAGCCGCTCTGAGGGCGCCACTGCTGCCGACTGCCGAGCTCGGAACCTGGGGAGACCAGAGGGGACAGTAAGGACGCAGTGCGGGGGCAGCCTCCGCCCTCCCGGGCCCCCGCTACGTGCTTCCTGCGCGGGGCGCTGTCCCCTCGGCGGGCGCCCGGGGCCTCTGTGGCACGCACGCGCCGAAGCGCGCGGGGGACCGGGAGCGGGAGGGGGAGCAGGGCCTCCAGGGGGCGCTGCAGCCCCACCTGAGACCCGAGACCTGGTTCCCGCGCCGCCAGGAAGGAAATGGAACGGAAGTGGTTTCTCGCCGCCGCGCGCGTCCCGGGGCCCCGGTGGTTTGTCCCTGCTGGGCCCACGCCGCCGGCCCTCCGGCGTCCTTTCCCCCTCCCCGGGCGCCTTGCTTAAGCGGGGAGTCGGGCCCGCGGCCTCCGCTCTGCGCGCTCGCTCGGGGAGCGCCGGAGGCCCGCGGAGGCCCAGGCCCCATCCCCGGCGCGGCGGCCGCGCTCCCGGCATGTTTTCTGGTCCAGGACTGAGGACCCTCTCTCACAAGCCTCCCTACCCCAGCCTTGCATCTCTTCTCCCTGCCTCGGCCGACTCAGTGTCCCCTACTCACCCGTCCACCCACCCCAGGCCGTGTGGACCATTCCCAGCCCCGCTCCCACCAGGGCCCCCCCCCCCCCCCCGGCCTACAGAGGCTCGCGTCCCAGCAGCGTCTCCCGCCAGGTGCACGGCCCCGCCTGCGCGCCCGCGCACCCACACTGCCCTGCTACTGTGAAGGGGTGGACCCTGGCCACTCCCCCCCCCCCCCCGCCCCGCACCTTTGGGGCCATCTCAGGAAGCCCGCCCTCCACTGTCGCCCACCCGGACCTTCTCTGGGCTCTGCAGCCCCCTGCACCTCTCCCAGCCTTGGCACAGACTGTTGT